>NW_026606120.1:53032500-53275000 GCF_029834395.1 Sorex fumeus | reverse complement strand
CCTACTGGATGTTGTGGTTTGCAAAAGAGGCAATGGGTGGCAATCATGTTTGGTCTATAGTCTACTTTAAGCTTACTTCTCCCATCCTGGGAGGATCCTCCCAACACCCTTTATTTGGTGCTCCCTTCTCTATCTGAGCTCCCTCTTCCCCTAGCATATGTGGGTGGCCTCCAAGCCATGGAGTAAAATTCCTGGTACTAATCTTGGCCATTCTTGGCCGTTAGTCTCCTATTTTGTTACTTTATTGAACTGGTAGCTTTTAGCACTGGGTTTGCTGCCACGAGTGTTGCTCCATGGAGGAGTTCCTAAAACAGAGTGCCAAGTGCCTCGTTCTCTCTATCAGACCAAAAACATGTTGCCTGTAACCAGACAATCTGTGTGTGGTGCTTTTTGTTTGTTTGTTTTTGTCTGCGTGTTTTATGTTTGATTGAGCTAGGTTGAAATATCTGAACTGACAGCAGAACCATTTGACTCCTGATCTATTTTAACCTGAAACTAATGGTTGATGTCCCCTACTCCTGGCCCCATATGTTTGAAATTCCGTGCATCACATTTTAACTGTGCTGTTGACTTAGAGCCAGCCCATGCAGAATGGGATTGGTGGTGACTGGGGAGTGGATGTTTTACTATCCTCTCCAGCACACAGAAATATATGTCTGTTATCTGAGACCACTAAAGCCTCTCACAGAAGCCTTCTGACCAAGTAGAGCTTTATTGGGGAGCAAAATTCCCTCAAATTGTTACCCCTTGGATGATGAAGCAACTTTTTCATTTCTCAGAGCTCATTTTTCTCATGACTCAGGCACATTCTTTGCTAATTACCACCGTGAACATTGAAATTTGCACCCAGAAGAAATTAAGCATGAAACATGGAGGAACATGGTTGCTTGAATTTATTGACCTCTTTTGATTGAGTGGCACAGCTTTTGGCAAGGAATTAATCCATGTGTGGTACATCTCAGTCTCCTGATCTGTAAAACTGGTAGGGGTGCCTTGAATGAGGTGATTCCCCTGGACATGCCAACCTGTATGAAAATATCACCAGCCTTTCTTGATTCCACATTTGCTTGCTGATGCTAAATTTTATTGTTATTTATTTTAATTTTTGGTTTTGGGCCCCACCCAACTGTGCTTAGGGCTTACTCCTGGCTCTGTGATTAGGGATTACTCCTGGTGGACTAGGGGGATCATATGAGTTGCCAGGGATGAAACCCAGATCGGCTGTGTGCAAGGCAAGTGTCCAGCCCACTATAATGTCACTCTGGCTCCCATTGTATTTATTGTTATTATTATTGCTTGGCTTGGTGCTTCGTGGTGTGGTGCTTAGGGGTTATTCCTGGTTCTGTGCTCAGGAGTGACCCCTGGTACTCCTTGGGTGCCATATATGGTAGAGCAAACCAAAATAGAGTCAGCTCTATGCATAAGTAAACCCCTTGCTTCCTATACAGTCTCTCTGGTTCCTAAACTTTAATACATATCCATCATATTTATTTTTATTTAGTTTGGGTATTTGGACTATACCTGGAGGTGGTCAGAGCTTACTCCTGGCTCTGCACTTAGAGATGACTTCTGGTGGGGCTCAGGGGACAATACCAGTTGCCAGGTACTGAACCTGGGTCTGCTGCATGCAAGGCAAGCACCCTACCCACTGTACTATCTCTCCAGATCAACTTTAATGACTATTGGGAGGAGGAGGTTGACATTATTTTATAACCAGATCTATCTGTTTGTTTTATGGTCTGGCCAGGGAAAGCAGATACACCCTAATGCCCAGTGGCTGGGGCAGGACAAGAGCAGCACAGAATCCTGCTCTCAAACACTGCCCATGAGCCATCCTGAGTCGGACTGCAGCTCCTTGCCTGATGGTTTCCAGGAGACCAGTTCTGCTCTCTGGGTGGGACCAGTGTAGGAAAGATCAAAGGATTTGTGGAAGATGCTGATGATGTGCTAGTCAGATTCCCTTTACTGCAGCTGAAACCAGGGATACAGTTCCTGCTCTTTCCTATCTGCCAAAGCACAGGGGGAGGCCCTGTGGGCAGCAACACCCATCCCCGCTGCCTGGGGGCAGCTAGGCATCAGCAGCTGTCTGACAAGGAGTCTAGCGGTCCTCTTAGATGGAATATGTGTGGTACCATTTACACTCTAGAGATTCCCCAGGGGCAGGCTAGGCTGAACATCTCCTGAAATGTAAGATCATCTCCGCTTACATTTGTCTCTTCTGGCTGTTTCTCCCCACTCCCTTCCAGGCCTTTTTCAAAATGCTCTCCCACTCAGTCACCTGGACAGAACTTTCTTGAAGGCTCTGCTAGGGCTTGGCCAGAGATTTGTTTTGCTTCCCCATCTATTGGTAACATGAAGAACTTCTAGGCCTCTGGACTTGTGTCTGATGTAGAAAGTAAGTTCATGCTTCACCACTCCTTTAACTTGAACTTTCTGGACCTATGGCCTCTCCTCGGGACTATAACAACAGCCAAGAGAGATTTTTTTTTAAACCTAATTCAAATGGGCACTTTTCTGTTAGGAATCTCCACTTTAGGTCACAGCTGGTTTGTTCCTCCTTGAAGGCTTTGATCCAAGCCAAGTAACTGAAGAGCAGAGTTCTCTGCCTAATTGCTGCCCACCTTTGAGCTCACACCTTCTCCAGACATCTGCATTCCCATCATGTCCCAGTTCTCTCCACAGACTACCCTCTCCCTCCTACTCTGTTCTTCCTCCTGGCGTTGTGTCCCTTAAACTTCTAGCCATGCAGGGCCGGGGACTGCTTGGCAGTGACTGGGGAGCCTCTAGACAATAGGATGCAGGGGGAGGTGACGTAAGGCTGATCAGGGGTGGTGTTCCTCATCTGTCACTGGAACAAGGGGTGAGGAGGAAAGGAAAGAACAGACTAGCCTGAAAAGAAAAAAGGTGAGTTAGGCAAGGGCTGTCTTCAAACTGGCTGCCTTCAAACACTCAGGAGGCAATCGGAGGGAAGAGGGATGGAGGTGGCCTTCTGTGAGTGAGGCCGGAGGGCAGAGCAGGTGAACAGAAGTTCAGAAAGAGGGCTACCGGCTGACCGGAAGGAGCTTCCTGGGAGTTTAGAGACCCTGTCCCCTGATACCAGATCTAGGAGAGCCATGAAATTGCACACGGGCACTGCTGTTGAGGTAGATCAATAGCAGGTAGAGAGAGGGATTGAATGACCTCAGAAGCTACTTCCAACTCAGAGCCTCTTTGATGCATTTCTTTGCTAAACAGACACGTGGGGTCAGGAAAGGGCCATAAGCTGATGGCACAGGAGAGATGGGGTAATGGATGCGGGCCTGCACACCCAGCCCACAGAACCACTTCCTTTCCCAGTACTGTGTGGCTTCCAGGCTAAGTGTTTCAGAAGCTGAGAGTCTTTAGAATATTGTGAGAATATTTGCAAAAGAGCAAATATTCAGTCCATCCAGAGTGCACCCAGGCTGAGAGTGGTCACTAAAAGGCTTGGCCTCTCCACTGTGTGTGCAAGACTTCTATAAGAGGAGAGGCTTGCTCTTGCCTTATTTGTCCTGAGTTCTGGGAGCAAGGACAAGACCTAGAGCTTGGATGCATTGGGACCTGGCCTGGTTGGAGGCAGGGGTTCTAGAGAGACTGAGAGGGACAGTATTCCGGCCATCCTCGGGTGCATGGGGCTCAAAAGGGGGAACCAGCACATTGAAAGGGCATGCTGGAGCCCCAGGGGATCAAGGCACTGGTGGAAGTTGAACTTAGCAGTGAGAGCCTCCCCAGCTTGCAGAGCTGTGATTTTTGTAATAGAGTTAGAAATTCAAGTTTGGTCTTTGTCTCAGGTTCCTGGGATTAGAGCCTTAAAGAGTACAGGAATTTCCTGAGGGCCAGGGTTGAGCTGGATCATCCTTTATTCTTCATAATGAGACCCTGAACATCACCTTAGTTTGCTAACCAGGTGATCCTAGCAGGGACCCTAGATAGTTGCAGGATGGGGACTGGCTGTCAGAGGAAGGTCATCTTAGGCCTACTACCCCCAAGCTGTGAAGGGGCTGGGCTGGAGGTTGGGTTACTCACCACTGACCCATGATTTAATCCACCAGGACTGCCTGATGGAGCCTTTGTGAAGCTCCAAAGAAGAAATTCAATGCCTCTGGGTTGGAGTCCACAGGGAGGGTGGTCCCCTGAGAAGGGTTGGAAGCTTCATTCTCTCTCACCTAGACCTTTCCTTTTGCATGTCTTCCATTTGGCTGTTTCTGAGTTAGATCCTTTCTAGGAAACCAGAAATATTAAATAAAATTTCCTGAGTTCTGGGAACCATTCTGCTAACACATGATTCCACCTGAGAGGGTGAGTCATGGGGCCTCCTATTTATAGTCTGTTGTTCAGAGACACAGGTGGCCTGGCTTGAGGTTGAAGCCTGAGGTAGGGTGAGAATAGTGGGTGGGGCTTATGACCCAGGGGCTAAGACAGACAGTTGTGTGAGGGGAAGACCCAAACCTGGTATCAGAGTGAAGGGTTCCATGAGTTAAAACTGACTTTGGTAATGCCCTTGTGCCAGCCACTTAGCCCTTCCAGCTCATTTGATTGGAAAAAAACCCAAAAAACAACAGACCTTACTTCAGAGGATTGTTTGTGGCAGTTGAATCAAATAAGAGAAACATTTAGCATCAGGCCAGATATAGAATGTTAGCAGCAAAAGGGCTTTTGTTTTTAAATAAGTATCAATATTGGATGGCCCAAGAGGTTATGAGGAATAAGAGTACAATGAAGGTAGGCACCCGGCTCCTGCTAAAACTGCTGGGCATCCAACAAAGGATTATGGCACAAAGTTCTTCCAGCTGATGAATGCTGTTCAATTTCCCAAATCTGTTTCCTTTGCTTTCTGAGCACATTCTAGATATCAGATGCTATTTACATCGAAGTCCCTCCTCCCCCTCCCACCCCTCCATCTTTTGTTTGGGGGCTACACCCGTAGATACTCAGGGCTTACTTATGGCTTTGTACTCAGGGATGGGATCAATCCCAGTGGTGCTCAGCGTACTACATGTGGTTCTGGGGGTCAAAATAAGACCAGCCAAGTGCAAGGAAAGAGCCTTTGCCCCTGTCCTATCTCTCCAACCTGCTTCTCTCTTTTCAATAGCACAACGAAATATGTAATATTTGCAGCTCCCCCATTCTCCTGTGGAAAAGTTGAGGCTTTAGAAAGGTTGGATGACAGATCTAAAGGCCATATACAAATTGGTGAGCCTGAGATTTGAACTGGATACTCTAGTTCCAGATCCTCGACCCTTTCTTTGTAAGATATTATTTGACCCCCATGAAGACTTTTAACAGGGAACAGGAAGTAAAGTAACCAGTCACACAACTGAAAATAGACATGGCCCAGAGAGTTTTAGGGATGGATACAGGCAACTCAGCAGGGAAGAGACCCCAGTGGGGAATTAGAGTTCCTAGCTTCTGATGCTCTTTGAGCTTCTCAGACATAAGGCTTGCTTGTGCAGAGCTGTTCTAAGTGAAGTGAGACCATTTATCAGCAAGTCTTCACCCCAAAGGATTGGAGCTTGGGCTCAAGTTCCCTCAACTGATTTGCATCTGCCCCTGGGCACTAATGCTGAGGGAGTTGAACCCGCCCCTGAAAGCAGGCGAAGCTCCAGCTTGCCACTGTGGTATTTGCTTGCCCACCTGGCACCCTAGTTCTTACCTTCAGTTCTTGGCCTTTGCGCAGGCAGTTCTCAGTGTCTAAAGGCCCTCTGAAGGGATTTGTGTTGCCAGGAAAGTTTCCTGCTTTCCTGAGAAAGTGAAAATACCTTCCAGGTATTCTTCCAGCCTTCGAGAAGGAACAGCACAGATGTAGCCACTTGATATGGTTCTAAGACGTTGCTCCTGTTTCCCCATCTGGTTTGCTGATGAATTGGCTGATGGTTTCCAGGCTGCTGTGTCCCTTTTTCCTTGAGAACACTGGGCATCAACTTCTTGAATTCAACTTTCTCTCTTAAGGGGAAGAGTGGACTTAAGATCCTGCTGCCATGACTTCTGCCAGTCCCAAGTGCCATCTCTCTAGGAGGTGAACATTGAGGGGTGCTCCCTCCTGACCTCCCAGCCCCAAAGATCTGCACCACTCTGCTTGGTCCATGCTGAGCCCAGGATGAAAGGTGGGAGGGTCACACAATTCCACAAGCACCCTCTCTAGGGAGAAGGAGAAGCCATAAGTCTGTTAGGGCCAGAGGGGTGCTTGTTGCATGTCTCTGTTTGCAAAGTGCAGGGTTTAAGGGGGGGCGGTCTTTGAGGAGGGAATGAGAATCAGATTTTCATAAGTGTCTATAATTGGCCCTGCTCTGCCTCCAATTTCAGTCGGACTTCAGGCGGCCCAAATGATACCTTGATGAGACACAGAAGGGCCTAAGGAAGCAGGGGATGGAGCATAGTGTGGAGAGCTTTTGTTTTTGCCTTTGAATCAGTGATGTGGATTTGGCGGCTGGTCCAGACATGCTCTGATGAACACATTTGCAGGAGGCAGAATTAGAGTGGTTAGAAGCTGAGGCACCGGTGTGAGACGTCTCCATCCAAATTCTGTAATCAGATCGTCGTTGAATGACTTTAGGCAAGTTACAGGATTTGATTTGGGGAGAATGAAATGATTCTTAAGCTGCGTAACCCAAGGGGCCCTTAGTCTCCATGTCATCCTTTCCACACTGGCACTCACCTGCCATTTCCATCTACATAACAAACTTCCAATCCAAGACACAATTCTCCTCACCCCACCCTCCCGCCCGTTTTTTCTCCTTCCTGTCCTTTGGGCCTTGGGACATTCTTTTGGGATCCTCTGGACTGTGCTGTCCACATGTGCATGGACGATGCAGATTTGGAACTGTTTCTCTGCTGCATTGGAAGGGAGACCAGTGTGTTTGCCTCGATAATAGGTCCCATAATGTCTCTGGTCACGCAGAAAGTGGCTGTCCCTCTCTATATGGATGCAGCTGCCTAGAAATACCTCTGAGAGGAAAGTAGCATCTTCTCCTGTTTGGGCCCTGGCTGTATCCGTCTTTCTGGAGTGATTTCTTAGCAGAACACCTTCCAGCCCGCTGGGACAGTTAGCTATTTCAGGGACATTTTAAGTGGCTATTAACAAATGTTGAATTATGGCTGTGAACCTCTGGGATCTCGAGTGACATTCACATGAATCACAAGTGAGTGCTGGGCCGTCAAGGCTGCCACCATGGGCTGAGATTAAACAAACAGGGACCACGCTGCTCCCTGAAGCAGCCAGCTGAGATGGAGCTCCACCCCACAGAGCCTCTGGTCTTATCCAGTGCTGCCCCTGGGAAGTGGGGCCGCAGTTTCCAGATACAAGGCTGTGGGCATGCAGATGCTTTCTGGCTGGCAGAAAGGTTTATTTCAGCCTAATATCTAGGAGAATTTGCCAATAGTGGCCACAGAGGTCGAAGGATAAACCAGTCAGTCTCAGAAATTCTGAGCTGCTCAGCCACATTGCTTCAGCCACTATCTCCTGGGTGTTTCCTGTGTTTGGGTCATTGCTCTGGAGGAATAGAAACAAATAAGGCCTCGCTCTGGAATGAATGCACAGAGCTCCCAGCCTAGAGAAAAGAGTGGGCAGTCACCAAATTGGTGACTTTTTGTAATCAAACAAACCAAATAACCAAAGTTGGCATGTGGCCCCAAGGCAGTACAGGGCAGGCTTCCGACTTCTTCTAAAAGGAGACGATTGCATAAGGGTTTTGTTGTTGTTGTTGTTGCTGTTCTAAGATTCTCATGCAAAGAATACCTCTGTGGTTTTTCTCTCCAGTAGTCCTGAGTAGGTCCTCTCTGGACACAGTACCCCTTCTAGGCTCACACCGTTGTCAGCTTTCCTTTTGTCACCTGCATTCTGGAACAGTCAGTGACTCCTTGTCTCCTGCACTTGATGACCTTGACATTTTTCATAATTCCAAGACAGTCATTTTGCAAAGTGGTTTTTTTTTTTCAGTTTGGGTTCGTCTGATACTCCCTCTTGATTAGACCCAGATAATGAATTTTTGGCTGGATTTCACAGAACTGACGCAGGATTTTTCCCAGGGCACTCTACCTGGAGACACATGTCAGCTATTTCTCTCAAAACTTAAAGAGTGTTGCATTTTATCACTCGATTCACCGGGTGTCTTCTAGGGAGATACTTCAAGACTGTCAAACCCTGCATTTCGTGCTTCTTTCGCCCTTCGTTCAATCACACATTGATTTCTCTCTTGCCTGCATTGTTCCAAGGATGCTTGCCTTCTAATGCCTTCCTCACCTTTACATTTATTAGTTGGCTTTCTCAAACCCAGAAAACTGGTCTTGTCTCCTTTCTGCTCTTTTACTTGTACAGTGTAGACTCAGATTACTATTAAGTTCAGTGGTTTGGAATCAGTTAATATCTTTTATTTTTAAAAATTAACAATGCCCCCTCTTGGGGAGCCCCTTCAAGCTGACTGCTCCATTCTCTTCCTGGTTCCTACCAGTCTTTAGCACTGGGATAATTTCCAGGTTCTTCTTTGACTTTTCCTTCCCCAGGCCTTTCATTAGCTATTTCTCCAGAAAACCTGACTTGTGGAAAATGTGTTGTAAAAGCAAGAACTGACCTCTAGGTCAGTTCTAGCAATTCTCTTTTCCAATGATTTAGGTTTTTTATTTTCCAAATTAATTTGACACAGCCGTTAAAAGTCTGGGTTCAATTCTTGATGCTACCATTTACTATCTACTTTACCTCTATGATCAATGTGCTTCTAAGTCTCTGGTTATTTATCCACCCAATGAGAAAAATAACTGAGATTAAAGCACTAAACCTACTACCTGCAGAGCTCAGGAAAAACATTCAATATTATTTATTATTTAGAGAATTAAGTTCTGATACAGCAAGGAAAGGAACTTATTGTGAAATAAGGATGGAAAGACTATAGATGATATAAATATTGACAATTATCTTTTTGATAGTTGAGTATTAACGAGGCATTAATTATGCACACAGAGAAGAAAAATGTGTAACAGACTTCAGTGAACAAAAATATTCTGCTGGCTTCCCTTTTAGTTTCCTCTCAACCCCTCACAGTCCAAGATTCACATCTACATATTTCTACTCCCCTGGAACTAGCATTCACACTCCTGCATCTCATCCCAATTCATGCCTGCAGGCTTCATCTCAATTCCCCCCCCCCCCCCCATTTTTTTTGGCATTTGGGTCACACCCAGTTATACTCAGAGCTCACTCATGACTCTCTGCTCAGAGATCACTCCTGGCAGGGCTTGGGGGACCATTTGATGTGCTGGAATTGAAACTGGGTCTGATGCTTAAAAGGCAAAGGCCCTACCTGCTGTACTATTGCTCTGACCCTTAAGTTTTCCATTTCCGTGGTGGTCCTTTTTTCCTTTCTCCAACAGGAGGAAACTGTCATCCCATGATCAACTTTATTTATCTGCTTCATTTTCCTCCTGCCCGCAAACTTGCTGTGCTTGAATGCTTTCCTCATCTGCGGCTCTGTGAGATGCCCTTTCTGGAAGACCCTAGCAACCCCCCTTCCATGTGCTCTGGACACTAGGACTATTCTCCCTGCTCATGCTCATTTTCCTGGTTCTTCCTCAAACTCATTTTTTTTAATAACTTTTTGACTGTAAAATCCAGGTCTCATTCAAGATGCTATCAAGATTCATGTATTAGATTTAGTTGTTCCTTTTCTTTAATAAAAATCTTCGCCTTCAACATAACACATAGTTTTAAAAAATTGCTTCACTGAATACAATTTTTGCCCATATAAAGGGTAAAATTCAGTAGATTTAGTGCATTCACATTTAATGCATTTTCAGTATCCCCAAAGGAAATCTGTGCCCATTAGCAGTCACCATCACTTCCCTTTCCTCCAAATGCCACCATCCTTATCACAGGTAATCATGACTCTAATTTTTGCTTCTCTAATTTTACCTGTTCTGGATGTTTGAATCAAATGCTGTCTACCCTGTGTGCTCTGGTGCCATATTTCTTTCATTTAATATAATGTTTTCAGGTTCATCCATATTGTAACATAGAGCAGTAGTTTGTTTTTTCTTATAATGAAATAATACTCCATTGTGTGACTATGCCAAAGAAAAATCATTTATCATTTGAGTGTACATTTGATTGTTCAGGTATTTATGAGTAATACTGCTATTCATACATATTTTAGTAATTTTAGTATTGACTTTTAGAAGAAACCAGATTGATTGTTTTATCAATTATCCCACATTATAAATCTGATTATTTCCTGTTTTACTTAACCTGCTCCTCCCTACCCTATATATATCTTTTGTTTTGTTTTATGGTAGGACAACAAGTAACAATCCTCAGAGGGCCTACAGACCACTCCCAATGATACTTGACCAACCAGGCCATATGGTCCATGTTTAAACTTGTTGATGTGATGCTGCTAAGTGTTGGGAGCCACCAGGACCACCCTGGCAAGTGCTTACTGGCCTCTGGGGTTATATTGGTGGTGCTTTGGAAGCTGTGCAGTGCTGAGAATCAAACTTGGGACCTTGTACATTAAAGATATATCCTCCAATTCTGTGCATTATTTCCTTGGTCTATGCCTTAAATTTCTTATACATTAAGGATAAGGTTTAAAGAGTTGATGAGATTTGTGTGTGTGTGTGTGTGTGTGTGTGTGTGTGTAAGACACCTGTTGATGAAGCTGTAGACTTTGCTATTGTACGTAGCAGGAGAATCTTCTAGTTTTATCACTTTATGAATGCTAAGTTGTTTAAGTAAAGAAATTTTATTAAAAGAGAAGAGAGAGAAAAAAAGTAATGTGTTAAGAGAGAATGCAGCTTTCTCCAGAGAGAGGAGACAATGCCATGAAGGAAAAAGAAAGAGATTATAGGGATTGGAGACAAAGTACTGGGGATAAGGCACTTGCTTTGCATGCATTAAATTCTAGTTCAATCCCTGGTACTGCATACTGACCACAGAGTTAGGAGTAAACTCTGAATATTTCCACATGTAACCCCCAAACCAAAACAAACACAAGTGTCCCCACGTTAAGATGCGGGCAATTCCAAGATAGAACATGCCAGAGAGGTCAGTTTTGTTTCTTAAAACAGAGCAAGAGCATTTGAAAGCAGAAAGTGCACTCTGTAAAGCAGAGTGGGCTGAGTGGAGAGTGGCTCAGGGCTGAGATGCTACTTTTTGGTCTCTTGGTTATGTTAGCATCTGCTCCTCTCTCCATTGCCTTGTCTCTCATCATCGAATTGTCTCTCATCATCTGTAGGTTAAACCTCTTGTACCCTGAGAATAATCTGCTTGCTGTAATATTTGATCTTGAACTTACCCATCTGCTTCATGATTATAAAATTATTATTTCCTTGTTCTACGTTCTCTCTACAGTTGTTAGCTGACCTTCTTTGGTAAAGGATTCTCCTCCATCAATTGGAGTCCACTGAAGTTCCTCTGCAGGCAGGATATGTGTTTATTCTTGTCGTTTAATGGCCAGTTTTCAGAGAATGGACTTGGTGTAATAATTGTCCTTCTGACCTTTGACAATGAGTAACAAGGGCCCAGATCCACACAGGATAAAGGATTTGTCTGAGAGAGTCACACAATGGGTTGAGTGATGGTGGGTGTGGGGGGAGGACCCGTGTCAAGGCAACCATACTCTCCTTCCCGATGCTACGATATCCTGAATATGAGAAGGTTCATCTCTTACCCATCCTTCTTGCTGCTCTTGAACTGGGCAGGCCCAGAGCAGAGGTGTCCAAAGCTAGGCTGCTCGATGGGACAGGGCTGTCACAACATTGGCCATCAGGTGAAAGGCAGGTCATACTTTAACTCTAGATCCTGTATGGCCTGCCCTGTGGTGTTTCCTCACTCCCAAATTCTCCCCCAAGCTGCTTTCCCATGCTGGGGCTGCCCTGTCCCCACCTGCAGGGATTCTCACATCAGCCACTTCTCCTGGGGCAGAAAAATGAAGGCTCAGGCATGAGTCCCATTGAATCTAATGACCTGTTAAAATGATGAGAGGAAACTGTTTGCTGCATGCTTACTCTGTGCCAGGCACTGCTGAAAGCACCTCCAGAGGATGCCTTGCCTTCCCGCCAATGGTGCAGCAATGAAGGCCCTTTGATGCCTCCTCCCATTCTGTGTATGAGGATTGGGGCAATAGAGAGCAAGCCAATTGCCAAGGCCTCAGAGTTCAGATCTGTTTCACTTCTCTCTTCTGCCTCTCTAGGCAGTGCATGGGGAGTTTTTAATTGGAGGGAGGAGAGGTCTTGGGGCAGTTGGAGAGTTTTGCAGTTTCCGTTGTCAAGTGAGCCTCCATGTCACTGCATAACTGGATAATTCAACAGCTAACTGGCCTTGTGTCTCCAGGGAGGGACTTCTAGTGGCAAAAGGCACGGAGCACACTGAGGTACACAGAAAGGTCCCTGGTAGACACAAGCATGACTGTCCCCAGGAATAGTCAGCCTAAGCTCTGTCCCTCACCCTGCCTCCTGCCCCTGATGATCTGCAGCAGAGGTAGAGTCTCCCCACACGGCCCTGTACTCCACCTCCACTGCACAGGGACGCTAATTATCCGGCATGCTAATGAGCCCCGAGGATTAACACACAACGTGGGTAATGATGATTTCACTTGATGAATTTAAAGCTACCTTCCTGGGAACACACAATTCAGTCTACTTGCTGGGAAAGCCCCTCACGTGCACTGACTGAGGTCTCAATTATGGAGGGGCAAGCGCATGTCTGTGCCCTGTGGTAAGCCCCACCTTCTCATTCATTCATTCATTCATTCATTCATTCATCTTGCTCTCCAGGGCCCTGCTTTGGGCCAGGATGGCTCCATGACAGCCTGTGCCTTCAGTGGGATGTCCTATTTTGGGAGTGGTGCAGAGACATAGAGTTTTAATTAGAAGTGACAGGAGAGAGTTATCTATGCCCTGAGTGGAGGAAGGAGGAGCAGGGGAGGGGGAGTGATTTGATTCAATTTGGGGGACCAGGATAAATCTTCAGGAAGAAGGTGGCATTTCAATCATGCTTGGAAGAGGACATGATGTGGATCAGGGAAAGGTGAGAGCCTATGACACCAGGGCTCTGTGTCTCTGGGGTCTCTAGACTGGTGTGGAAGGTGTGTGTGTGTGTGTAGGGGCGGCATTGAATTAGGGGCAGGACCCAACAGAGAAGTGAGGAGCCTCAAGATGTTGGAGTGTCACCAATTGTTAGAATTCTAAAAAGACAATGACATTTTCCTTTTAGTATATTCTTGATTGGCCTCTTTGTGGTTGAGAATGGTTCAGATAAGAAAGATTTTGTGGGGAGCCAGAGCAATAGTACAGTGGACAAGGTGCTTACCTTGCATGTAGCTGACCTTGATTCGATCCCTGGCACCACATAGTGTCCTCTGATCCCTCCAGAAGTGATGCCTGAGCACAGAACCAGTAGAAGCTCTGAGCATCCACAGGATTGACCCAAAACCAAACAAATAAAAAATTTTAAAGTTGCAAAAAAAAAAAAAGACTAAAGTTAGGTTGGAGTGATAGCACAGTGGGTAGGTCATTTGCCTTGCATACGGCCAACCTGGGTTCAGTCCCTGGCATCTCATATGGTCCATCCATGTACCACCAGGAGTAATTCCTGAGTGTAGAGCCAGGAGTAACCCCTGAGCATCTCCAGATGTGACCGAGAAAAGTAAAAACATAAAAGTTGCAAAAATATGATTCTGGTTGGTTTTGTTATGGTTGTTATTTTTATTTATTTTTAATTTAAAGGGCTTATTTTCTCCAGTGAAGTTAGAAATTAAAATTGATTATTCAATACTGGTACAGGTTTTAACTCTCAACAGTCCACAGACTACTCAAGTCTTGTGGGGCTCTATGAGAACTCAGGAACTGCCTCATAGTCCAGCTTCAGTTGCCATCCTCCCTGAGTGGGGCTGACAGGAGCCAGCATTGGTAAGATCGGGCTGTGTCAGGTCTCTATTGATCTATCACCATGGGCCCCTTATCAATTATTTATTACACAGATTTATCCGGATCCATTCAAGTCTGCTTCCTGCCAGCATGAGAACACCCAGTGTGAGAGAACAACAAACTTTAACCTTTCAGATTCCCTTGGAGTAGGAGATCAAGGAGCCGCTTGTTGTTTTTAATTGGAGAGTCTTCTGCTGAGAGATCTCTTAAATTTCAGCTCCAACTTCATGGCCTTCTGCATCCTTGGTGTGAATTATTGACTGGAGAGTTAGAAAGAATACTTCAGGTGGTGACAACTTTAATCACCCTGTGTCAGGAGAATTATCAAGGCATAAAGGGAAGCTTTAGATTTGTGGTTTTCAATCTCAGTTGCTCTTGCCTTGGAATTATTTAAGCAGTTTTACAAAGAAAAAATAGAGTGTGATCTGTTGTCTGGACAGCAGTGGTTTTCCTACTCACCTGGTTCCTTCTTGAGTTCACACACACCAGCAGCCTGGAGAGCAGGATGCGACAGCCGGCGCCCGGTTGCTGATTGGTCTCCTGCCATGGACATGTTTGTGTCGACCTGACCCTTTTACCCTCCTTCTCTCCATGCCCCCAGTTGTGCCTGCTGGGCTCTGCACCAGCATTTGTCACCAGTGGGTAGTGGCCAGTTGGCCAGAGAATAGGGAGGCAGCTTTTGGTTTTGAGGCTTTGTTGGCCAGAACTGATGGAGAAGTTGTAGAGTTTGCTCTTAAAGAGATTCATGGAGAGCTTTCCAAATTCCTCAAGAGGCAGTGTCTTTATTTGGGGCCAAGTCCCCCATTTGACTCTGGAGCTCTGACAAGCCAACTGTGGCATCTATAGCATCACTGTCCAGTTGCCAAAAGCTCAGAGAGAGTGCCCATGGTCAGTAATGGTAGGCAAGTAAATCAGGTTCCTGAGGTCAGGTTGCCAATTTTGTTGTTATTGGACTACACCTGGTGGTGCTTAAGCACTACCCCTGGCTTTATGCTCGGGGATCAGTCTTGGTGGTGCTCAGGGACCATATGTGGTACCAGGCCTCATGCAAGGCAACCTTATCCACTGTACTGTCTCTCTGGCCCCCAGGATGTGTTCTGCTGTGGGTGTGGATTGGCAGTCCAGGCTTCAAAGAAAGGAGTGTGACTCTCCACTGCTCTCTTCTAGGAACAACTGGTGACCTTGTCTGTCCACTAGAGGAATCAGAAACAGAACTTCCTCCTGAGATCAGACCTCATTCATCCTGGGTCAATCATGAATAGAAACTTCATGCCTGGGGTCCATGGTGCCCCTGGCACCAAGCAGTCAGACCACTTTACTATATCTCTTTCTGAGACACAGGATAGAGGTCCGCTCAGAGCTTCCAGGCACTGAGATCCACTTCCTCTCTTTGGTGGGGCTGTTCACTCTGCCCATTGTACCCTAGCTTCCCCACCACATGCTGTCATGTATCAGGCTTGGATCAGTGTTCTGAAGGGAGACCTGGTCAAGGTGGCTGTCCAGCTCAGGCAAGAGGGCAATGTGAATACTTTCACAGAAGCCATTAATACTTAAGGACACTGGGGGTGAGTAGGGCAGTCCCAGAGGGGACCGTTCACTCAAAACATCTAAGCAAGTCATTGTTGGCATCTCCTGTGCTTCTGATGCTGGACCACAGCTTCCTAGCAAGTTCTCGGGTAACCCCTCCTCCAGTAGGTCTTTCTTCCCATCTGACCCGGGAAGCTCCCTGCTCCTTCCCATGTAGTTATGCATGACTGGCCTTGGCTTTGGCTGGAAGTAGTGTCCCCATCACAGGCCTGCTGGAGTGATGGCTTCAGAGTAGAGCATCAGACTCTGGGACTGATTCCTGCCCTCAACAGCCCCATGAACTCATGAAAGATGTCCCAGAGTCAGTTTCTTAGCTCAGGGCCTCTCAGACTCATACCATGGACACTTGGGATTGGGTACTTGCTTGTGCTATGGTGCTGATCTGTGTATGACAAGAACTTCAGCAGTCCTCATGGCCAGGAGTAAATATCCACCTCCAACAGCCCTACCATGTTCTGACTATGAAACCCCACTTTCAACCTTGTTCTATGTCTCCTTCTGTCATAGTGGTCCCTGCATGGAAACCACCATTTCATTTGTAAATTGACAGCTCTGTTCCAAAGGCTTGTGTGTGGTGTCAGTAAGTGTGGTATGCAGGAGAAAGCCCTGGGCACATAGCAGGGGCTCCAGGGAGGCCCAGTGTGGGGGGTGGGGGGTCTGTGAGTCTCCTCATGGCAACTGCTTCCCCGCTGGTATCAGGGCCTACAAGGCTCTCCAAGCCAGGTGGGTGTCAGGCACCTTGTCTTGGCATCTTTGGTGCCCTGGTATGGAGTCAGGCCACTGGGTGTCAGCCTCCTGGGCTTCTATCCCACAGCTCAGAGCCAGGGCTGCTCCCAGGGACATGGATTGATGCTATGTCGCCAGTCTGACAGCCAGGCTGCCCCAGGCCCACTTCCTGGAACTCTTTCTAGCACTGCCTTTACAGGAAAGAGAAAGCACAGCCTTTCTCTGAGCTTTATCTTGACTATCCAGCCCTTTATCAAGTAAAGAGTGGAGAATCTCCGAGGTAAAGCAGGAGACTGCAGACACAGGAACTTGAGTTTGCTAGTGTTTTTGTTTCTAAAAGGAGAAAAAAGAGTCCTTGGGGAAGTTTATATGTATGTCATACTTTTCATATATGGACTACTGAGGAGCATTGGTATGGACATTTAATTAAATTGGCTACTGGATATATCCCAGCCCAGGATCTGGCATAAAATTGTAAATATTTGGAAATTCTCTCCTCCTTTTACAAGATGATCTCAGTTCTCACAGCAAAGCAGGAAGGCAGTTAACCAAACTCGGGTGACACCAGGAGTTCCCCTGCTTTTGGGCTAGATGGTGTGAGAGATGGGGTCCCAGACTATCTTTGGGGGTCTCTTTCTTTCACTTTCTTCCTTTCTCTCTTTCTTTCTTTCTTTCTTTCTTTCTTTCTTTCTTTCTTTCTTTCTTTCTTTCTTTCCCTTCATTCAGAGCCAGTAAGGGATCTGCACTCAGGAATTACTTCTGATGGGCACAGGGGACCATATGGGATGCCGGGGATCAAAGCCAAGTTGGCCACATGCAAGGAAAACACCCTACCCATTGTACTATCTCTCTAGCCCCTGGAGGATATTGTTTCTACTGAGCCCTTGGTTCCTGAGTCCCTGTGCATCACTCCCACGCCACCAATCTAAACACTGGGCTTCCGAGGGGAGTGGAGGGTGCATGTTCCATACCTACCAGACCCCTGGTGGTCCATGGACTGTAGCCCCATGTATGCTCGTCAGGGCATGGAGCTTTCCTGCTTTGTAGATGGGCACATTCAACTCAAAGTGAAGGGACTTTTCCAAATCATATTCTTTTCCAAAGGTGGGCCAACCGTGAAGTCCCTCATGCTCTTTAGGACCACCCCTGTGCCTTGGAGGAGGCTGTATGTTCCTGCTTCTCCAGACCCACAGTATCAAGTTTCTGGGTACACAGCAAGGTACCTTAGGTCCCAGGACAGCACCCACAAATTTTTCATAGCTCTCAGAGCACTTTCTGCCCCTGTCAGCCAAGCAAACTAAAGCCCTGACCCCAGGAAGGGCCAGACTGTGTTTCCGACCTAGTGGGTGTTGTTTGTGCCTTTCATATCGTGTTGTCTTCACTCAGTGAAATTGGGTGACTCCTATGTGTCTTCCTATTGGTTTCCCAGTGTTCCCGCTGTGCTAAACGTGAATCTTTAGACCACCTGGAAGACTCGAAGGGGTTGCTCTTTTCCTCCTCTGCCCATCTTCAGCCAATGTCAGGAAGCATAACAGTGAGAAGCGTGACATTTGCTGAGTTCTGCCTCCCGTTCCGAATAGGGCTGGTCCTGTCAGCCAGAGATTAATCTCAGCTGGAAGCGTGCAGCAGCAAGCAGAGGTTCTGGGCCCTCGGTTTCTGGCTCCCAGACTTTCCAGGGGTGTTTGTTCCTGTGCTTCCATTCATATATCCAAGGGGAGCAAAGAACTACAGAGCCTGGGCAGAGCAAACACGCTCCTCCCCTCCTGTTTCTGTAGCATCTGATACACCTTGTGGGAACCTGGAACAGGATTCAGACTCAGCAAGGTGCCACCAGGGAGCTGTCCCTGAAGCCCCTGCCTGGTACTATAGGAACAGCGGGCTGGTTTCCCCAAGGGATAGTGGCGGGTCAGGCTGGGCTGAGTCAGGTTCTGGCTGTGCTGGCAGGGGGACAAGCACATCGCTGAGACCTTTAGATGGCTATTTATAGGTCCTGATGGCCCAAGGGGAGGGAGACAGAATGACTCTTCGGGGTGCTGGGCAGTGAAGCTGTCAGCTTATTAGGGGACTAGCGGGACTGACTCAGAATGGGTGCTTCTGATGGGTCCCTCCCCAGCGGTGACTCTCCCTCCCGTCCCCATTATTACCCTTATCCAAAACAGCTTGGCCCTTTCTGAATCTCAGCTCTCCCTTTGTCTTGGCTTTGCTTTGGTGGGTCTGGCTCCCACTATCCCCCAAAGGGCATCACCCACCCTCCATTTCCCGTTCTCCCCTAGTCCTGCTCAGAGATACAATCCACTTCCCACCCACTCCATGCTCTTTTTTTCCCCACCAACTCCTCAGATTGGCTCACACTGGTCATCCTCAGAATGCATTCCTCTCCTCTTTCCTAGGATCCCTTTGTTCAAAGTCTACTCTTCTTCCAAGTCCATTCAGTTTAATGTAGCCTTGCCTGGAGGCAAAGTGAGGCAAGGCTTTCCTATTGCCTTCCTGCTCCCTCCCCCACACATACTCCCTTGGATTCAAACAACTCTCACTGTCTCACTGACCCCTCTTTCCCACCATGCATCAAAGCTTTCCTATAACATACTAATTTGTAAGTTCCCCTTCCCCCAATTTGTTCCTTCAGAAGGCATTAGTTGAACTCTTATTATCTTCTCAGCAGTTACTCAGGGGAGTGGATCCTGATAGCAAGTGTCAGTAAAGCAGGACCTGGCCTTAGGAAGTTGGCAGCCCCCCAAGGAAAGAAAAGGAGCGGAGAGTAACAGGGGTTAAGATAGTTGCTTTGCAATGACCAACCATAGATAGGTCATTGGTACCACAGGGCCTCCCTGATATTTGCCAGGTCCAGCCCTGGAGGCCCCTGAGCACTGCTGAGAGGGACTGGACAGTCCTTGGCACTGCAGGGTGAGAGAAGCCACCAGATCCTCACCTCTGAGCATTAAGCTACCAGACAGGTTGGTTGAGAATCTGCAGGAGGAGCTTCTAGACTTCCTGAGTGCCTATTGGGAGGCCCCTGCAAGATATAAACTAAATTAAAATTCACTATAGGGTGATAAGCACCATGGAACGGAATTCCAGAGTTTAGGGGGAAATGATTTACTGTGCTGTTGGAGGAGCATGGGAACCAAGGGTGGGCATCTTTGAGAAGGGACTTGTCTTGTGTGTCTGTTCCCAGGCACCCAGGATGGCCTCTAGGTTGTAAATGATGCTCAGATGTGGGCTGTGCTGGGAAGATGTGGATGGAATTTCTCATGTTTTCAGACCCTGTGCACTTCTGACACAACCACCCAGCTAAGCTCTCTGGTGTCATCTCTGCTTGCAAGATTATGGGTGGAGGAGTGTGCTTGGGAGACAGTGTTCAGCTTGAACTCATCACGCATTCACTATAGTGCTACCACAGGGGCACTGGGTTCTGAGTGCAGAGCTGCCAGCCCTGAGCTGGGCCAAGTCAGGGGTGGTTATGGCTGTCTTCCAGCTGGCCCTGCCTTGGGATGGGTGTGAGTGGTCCAAAGAGTCCTTCTGTCTGTCCTGCCATTTCTAATTGAGTCTTTTCTCTGTTGCTCACAAATTCATCTCCTGGCCTCCACTGCCTGCACAAAGGGTATACAGGACCACCTTTGAGGAGACAGAAGGCAAGTTTTCACTGTGGTCACCTATTGTCACCCAGCTGGGTTCACCTGGCCGTGGGGTGACTAGGTTCCTATGCTACTAGACAAACTGCCTTGTTGATTACAGCCCTGCAGGAAGTGCTGCATCTGGAGGGAGGGGGGGGGGGGAGGGAGAGATAGAGGAAATGGGAGGGGGAGGGGAGAGGGAGAGAGGATTTAGTCTTTGTTCTTCCCTGGATTTACTCAAAGCCCATCTCCTCGATTTCAGGGAAGCATTGATCTGGGGGTGTTAGAAATGGGAAATAATTTGGAAGGGACTACAGGGCCCTTATGAGGTTTTTTGGCCAAACATTCTGTGGCCAAGGAAGCATGGAAGAATTATGGGTGATATCATGACTTACACACATACACACACAAATATATATATATATTAATCACAGGATTTGTCAGCCCTGTTTTTGCAGCGTGTGCTGTGACTGTCCAAGAATGTGTACAAAGAATCACGATGCACCTTCTCAGCCAAGAACCTTTTAATTCTAAAGAGCAAACTCTGGGGAATTATTCATCTCTACTAGAGACTAAGATGCAGCCCCAGAGGACAGGGGAATGGGTATGAGAAGCTTTGAGACCTACAGAAAGGAAATGCAGTGATGGCATTGCAGAATTTCCAAAACTGAGTTCTCCCTCCCATTCTCTAGAATCCTTGGATCTTACAGACAACAGCAACAACAAAATCCTTCTTCGAAGCATAGAAATCATGGAAAGGCTGGGATCTTGTAACCGTCCTCTTTAGAGCTGGCCTCCAGGCTGGTTATCTTGGTTTCAAGTGTAGGTTGAAGTTAAGGAAGTTGAGGTTAAGGAAGTAAGAGCCAGTGGATTTAAGTAAGGTCATAGAATCAATGGTCCAAGAACACCAGAGCCAGCACCCCCATGACGTCATTTTCAAGGTGAGAGAAAGCTAAGAGAGCTGGGTAATGTGCTCTGAGGAAGTCACAGAATGAGGTACAGGGGGAGGGGCATGTCTAGGGATGTTTGGTGGAAGCAGGAGCAGAGCCGTATCCGGGTCAGTGAGAGTCAAGCTCAGCTGCTTCTGGGAACTGTGGAACAAGGTAGGCCAATTTCCCCCTTCTGTCCATGGGGGAGGTGGGGATAAAAGCCGCCAGGCCCCAGCCCCATCAAAGGAATATTGTGAGGTCAGAGAGATGAGAGCCAGCTTGCATTTAGTATCCTGCCATTCAACACTAGATGCCCATATTTCTTTCTCAGAGGTCACAGTCCCTAGAACTCCATGGAAAGAAGAAGCATTATTTCCAAGCCCAAATGTTAGAATTGTTCTTCACTTTATTTTCTGAGTAATTCTCTACATTTATTAGCTTGGTTGGGAAGCCCAGAAATGCTCAACTTGTGAGGGGAAGAAAGAATGGAGAGATGGGTAGCCTTTGCTCTTTCCTTCTGCCATCTCTTTCTCAGTCGTTTGCAAAGATTGTTCTGGATGTTTGGTGCTGGGCAAGACAGATCCTTTTTGTTCAAGTATTTGTGACTGAGGGTCAGTCTGAGCTTCTGGTGCCCTGCATTCCCATCTTTCATTCTTACAACCCTGTGAGGGAGAAATGACTAGAAACCCCGTAACTTTTTTTTTATCTTTTAGGGTCATACCTGGCGATGCACAGGGGTTACTCCTGGCTCTGTACTCAGGAATTACTCCTGGTGGTGCTCGGGGGACCATATGGCATGCTAGGAATCAAACCCAGGTCAGCTGTGTGCAAGGCAAAATATCCTACCCGCTGTGCTATAGCTCCAGTCCCCCATTACATTTTTTTAACAAGTGAAGAAATGCAGTTCAGAGAGGTGGGATAACTTCCTCCTGGTCAACAGTTAGAAGAGTGAGTTGGAATGAGGATCAAAGGAGGCTTGTCCCCTGTCTGCAGCTAGGTATTCTCAGCACAAGGAAAGCTACATTTTTTTATTTATTTTTAAAAATTTTTATTAGTGAGACACCATGAGGTACAGTTGTAGACTTACAAATTTTGTGCTTGGGTTTCAATTATACAATGATCAAATACCCATCCCTCCACCAGTGCCCATTTCCCACCACCACAGATCCCAGTATCCCTCCCACCCCCCATCCCCTGTGGCAGGGCATACCCCTTTGTTCTCTCTCTCCTTTTGGGTGTTGTGGTTTGCAAAAGAGGCATTGAGTGGCAATCATCTATGGTCTATAGTCTACTTTCAGCATGCTTCTCCCATCCTGGGAGGATCTTCCCAACACCCTTTATTTGGTGCTCCCTTCTCTATCTGAGCTGCCTTTTCCCCTAGCATTTGACTCAGGTCAGACTTTGAGCCTGAGGTTTCTGCATTTGAATTTCCCCCTCTCTCTGCTTATTCAAGCTCCTTTCCTTGAAGGTGCTGAGCACCTGTGTTCTCAAGAGGCTGGGTTGCTGCTCAGGTTCTGTGTTGGGGTTGCTTGGACCATGCTGGTGGTTCTTTGGGACCACAGGGCTACCTCTGAGATCCTCAGGGCCTTCCTGAATGCACCCGGTGACTCTCAGGAAGCCACATGGTTCCAGTGATTGAGCCTGGATCAGGTGCAAGCTAGGCATGTACCCTCTCTACTGTACTATACCCCAACCCCAACCCCCACCTTTCCCCCCTTTAGTTCTAAAGAGTTGGGAGGGGTGGGGGTTTCTTTTTTGCAAACATGGATTCTGATGGATGCCCAGGCTTTCCAGGCAAGACCCATAGTAGGGCATTCGAGCAGGCAGAATCCAGGAATAGGCCAGCTCCCCTACCAGGCCGGAGAATTTCCCAGCTATACAACAGTTATTCAGTGTGCAGTTCATGGATCAGTGGTGGAGTGTGACCTTGGAACTTGTCAGAAATGCTGATGCTCAGGTTCTACCTCCGACACCTGGAGAAGATCGCACCTTGACTCACGTACACGTGCAGTGTGAGGACACGCATGGTCTGGACATGTCTGTGTGTGCTGGTGGCAGTGTAGTGCCTGTGGGCAGCAAACCTTTATCTGGGCAGTGAGGAGCAGACCAGGTGCCCCTGAGAAGAGTGGCAACTGATCCCTTCAGCTTATGAGTAGTGTCAGGCAGCTTCCTGGGAGGTAGAGGGCACAGCAGAGAAGAGGAATTTGTTCCTGATACTACCAGAAAGGTCTGAGGTGCCTTCATGGCTGGGAGGCTGAGATGAAGTAGCCCTTTGCAGGGAGGCAAGTTGGGAACCTGGGACAATACTGCCACCTCTGGGGAATGGTTCCTCCTTTCCCTGCCTGTCCCCCAAACCCTGACCTCCAGGATCCAGGAAGCTCATCTCAGCTGCACCTCCTCAACTAGCGGCTTCTGGAAACGGTCCCCAAATCTCCCCAGCTCGGCCTTTCACTTGGATCACTTTCATTTTGTGCTGGTCTCTGAATCCCTGAAGGACTCTGGCAGTGCTTGCCTTGTGTGTGGCCGACTTCCATCCTGGCACCTGAGTGCTGCCAGCGTTGAGACTCAGGAATAGCTCCTGAACACGGCTGGATGCTGGACATGTCCCTCCCCACACACCTCAGTGAAATGTCCGGAGGCAGCCCCTCCTGCTGGAGGCTATGCCAGGCTCTGTCTCTGCAGCTGATCTGTCTCCCCAGGGGCCACCCCGTCCTTCCCGATCCTCTGTGTAGGCTGAACAGGATGGCAGAAGAGACGGGCCAGCTGAGCTGACCCACTTCTGCATTCATACTCGGTGGAGCGGAAAACTCAGTCCCTGGGTCCCACCCACTACAGTGGGGTGAGACACATGTTCCAGTGGTGTGTCTGCAAGATGGAGAGGGGGGCAGCAGGGTCCGGGGGAGGCTCTGTTCCACTGTCTCCTCCTTGTCTCTCTGGGAGTGGAGCTCCCATCCGCCTCCTGAGCCCCAGCAGTGCCCACTGCCCAATCCACACCTAGGAGTCTGTGACCCAGTGGGGACATGAAGATGTAGAATGACAAGGTACAGCATATGCAGCTGCGGCCCATGCCACAGCCCTGCTCTGCCTCAGTTTCCTCCATGGTGCGATGGGAATCGCCAGGCTGCAGATGAACACAGACTTAGTGGCCTCAGCAGGGCCTGTCATGGAAATTGGATCACGCCTTCTGGCTGTTCCCTGCAGAGCGGGTTCTCTGGTCTCCTGGGATTCTACCAGCTGTGTGTCCTCCCATCCTTTCCCGAGCTTCTTTTTTCACAAAACTCTTGCCAGGGCTGGTCCTGCTGAGTTGGCATTGTCCCCCAGGTCGTAGGTCATTCCATGCCCCCCCACCCAAAGATAAGGCTGGGGTGACTCATCCTTCCTATGCCCACCAGTTACATGAAAGCATCATGCATACTTGCATACCACTCACAGACACCTTCTCCCACTGTAGGGGGACCTGGGGTCTGTCAGGGCCAGTCCTGGCCCAGCATAACACACCTATCCTGCTGTGGGTACTGAGCACTGGTGGACACCCAGGCTCATGGGGAACCTTGAGGAACCAGAGAACATCTCCCACTAGAACCAGGGATGGCTTTGCAGGGCAGGTACCTGGAAGAGGAGGGGAAAGTACCTCCAGAACAAGGGAAGGAAAAGTATTGCAAGCAAGAGGCAGCTGATGGGAGAGCCCCCATCATATGAAGCAGCAGGACATGCGCCTGAAAGAACAGAGGGTAATGTTGGGCAAGTGCCAGGGCTGGACAGACAATATTAAGGGGCGTCCCTGGCTGTGAAGTGAAAGAGGTCAGGGCACCATCCCAAAGGCCTGGAGCATCCTCTGAAGGAGTTCATCAGGGGAGAGGATTTGCTGTATCTGTGCCATGGAGAGATGTCCTTAGCAGCGCCAAGGAGGATGGATCTGAGGGGGTCGAGAGACCACTTAGAAGACTCTTCTAATCTGAACTTTTCAAATGCTTTTCACAGATCAATGAGGCTCAGGTGTAACAAGCGGCTTTTACATTGCTTAGAAGTGACATAAAATATTACAACCCAGGGACCACAGTATTTGTGTGTTTGTGAGTCTCTGGGCACTGTGCTCGGCGCACTTCATATTCTGTCATTTCACTTCTGTGTCTCCACTCCTTCCGTCAAGGCACACACAAAACCACGCCAACTTCACTGGGCTGGTGTGAAAAGAAAATGACTCACTTCCATTATTTTATTTATTTTTAATATTTTTTATCGAGATACTGCAATTTACAAAGTTCTTCATAGCGCCCAATTTTACAATCAGCCATGATCAAATTCCTTGTGTATGGTTTACCTGACCTCAGATCTCAACCCCATCATACCAGTATCAGACATCACTCCTGCCTGGGTTCTGGGGCCATATGGGGTGCCAGGGACTGAACCCGGATAAGCTGCATTGCTCAGTTGCATTGCAAGGCAAATGCCGTAACCACTGTCCTATCACTCTGGCTCCAGACTCACTCCCTTTAAAGAGGATTTAAAGGCCTGCGTTGGAGGATTTCTAGCCCTGGTCAAGTCCCCAACCAAGGCCTAAATGGGAAGCTCAGTGGTGGCAGGAGAGGATTCTGTCATCCCCCTTTGTCAACAGGGAAGCTAAGGTGGGCAGAACCCCTGGAGTCCTAAGTGGCAGCCCCACAGTCAGTCCTAGAGGAGCTGTTGGCTCCAGGTTCTTAGCTGCCACCGCCACATTGTGGTTGTTGCAAGTCATGATGACTCAAAGATCTGGGTAAGGCTGGTGTGGGACCAAGATGATCCCTGGGCCCCACCGCAACTGCTGAGCAAGAGTCCCTATCCCAGGAGACCTCCCCTGCAAACACCCCCACTACTGGGAAGTTGGAGGGGAGGAAGCAGCAGGACCTGCCAATGCCAGCCCAGCTAGGAACCTTGGAGAAACCCATACAGGCAGGGCTCCCTGCTGCAGTTCTGGGTTCCAGCTCAGTCTGGTCTTGGTCTTCTAACTCCATTAAGCTGCAGGGTCCCTGAACCTGCTTGGAATCTATCCACAAGGGCAGATGCTGAATTACTCCTAGCTCCAGGCCAGTGAGGATTCTTCACTCCTGAAGGGCTGACCGGTTTAGTTTCCCACCTCCCTTGGGACAGAGTCACATCCAGGGGCCTCTAGCTTCTTCTCATGGACGTGCCTTATGCCAGCTCAGGTCAGTGGAAGCCCTGGCAACTCTGGCAGCCCACAGCACTGTTGACTGGGGGCCGTGAAGGCTGGGCCCATGAATTTTTGATGCCCTTTCCTACTGAAGAAATTAGCGTGCCCTTGAAGGTGGCTAATTGAAATGCAGATTTGGATATCCTATTACTTGGCTATTTTCTTTATGAGGCTGCTTTGCGTTTCCCGGTGACTCGGTTGCAGCTTTAGTGACTCCATTATGGAGAAATATATTGATTTGTCAGGGTGGTGTCAGGGGCGCTGCTCTGATGAAAATTGATTTATCTCTCTCTGAGCAGCTTGTGTTTTTAATTCGTCTTTGCCTCCAACAAGGTGCGGGGTGTGTTGATGGGGGGTGTGTGCGTGTGGAGGGATGCTTCACAGTCAGGGCTTGTGTTCACCACTGCATGCTGTAAATAAAGCTTGGGGTGCAGCCCTGGCTCCGGTCTTATGTTCTGTGGCGAGGAGATAAAATAGTTGCTCATTTACCTCTGCAAATGTTTATAACTTTTATGTTCATTCTCCCCCTCCCTGACTCAGGCTCAGGGAGATGGGTGTGACGGATGAATCCCTAACTCTCTCAGCCATGAAAAATTGGCTCTTATGCACCCCATTCTCACCCCCACCAACAAACAAGTTGATGCTGAAGTGCTGAGAGACTAGGAGGAATTAGTTTGCATTCTGAGGAACTGCAGGGACTAACCGCTAATTGTGAGCCTGCTCCCATGGTTATCGACTCACCCCTTCATTCATTCTGCTGGAGACTCTTGCCTGGACCAGCGCCTAGCCTCTTCCACTTGTTGACTGTGTGCTCTGTGCAGTCATTCCATCGCTCGAAGATGAGACCATCAAGCTTGGGTGCTTCTGTGATTGAAGAGGCCTTCAGTGATTGGATGATGTTCCACTATAGGTTGGTGGGAGGTGAAAAGGAAACAATGCATGTGTATTCTTGGCACAGTGCCTGGCCCTCTACAATCAAAACAATCTTGAGAGTCAATACCTAAAATAAGTAAGAGTCGGTGCAGCAGTTGTTTGCTGGGCACCTGCTGTGTGATCTGTGCTAGCAACAGCGATGGTGCCTGCCTCTAGGGAGCGCCCTCTAGTGTTGTGCTGAGGTAATTCCCATCAAGGTATGGAGCTGGTGTTGATGGAATCTAAAGGGGCTAGTGTCAGAGAAGAATCCCTCATGAGGTGATGGATTCCTGAGGTAATTTTGAAGAAAGAGTAGAAGATGGTTAAGAAAATAGGAGGAGCAAGGCTGAGGCAAGGGTTTCACAAAGACCTTTGGATGCATGAAGGCATTTGTGACTGAACCCTTTTAGAAGGCCATGTGTGAGTTGGGGATCAAGATGATTCCAAATGATGGTTGCAGCCTTCGTAGTCTTGGGATTTTACCTCGGCATAGGGTTGACATCCCTCCTTTGTCAGTTTCCCTGGGACTCAAAGGAGCCCGTTCAGGCTTTTAACTGAGGTTTTAATCCAGAAGCACACTCAGATGTTACTTTGGAAAGATCCCTTTAGTAGCAGTGTCTGGAGGGAACTACTTCAGGAAAAACCTTGGTGGTAATAGTCTTAATGGGAAGGGAGGAATGACAAAATGAAAGGTGTGATGAGATAAAAGGTGAATCTGGGAGACAGGGAGGGAAAGAAACACTCTGATGAGGACGGTGGTGGGAACACAAGAGTGATGGGACAAGTGAGTCCCCACCCAGTGGCTCCTGTATCATTTCATTTCATTTCATCATCCTGTTAATCGTCAATCGCCTCGAGCAGGCCCCAGTAACGTCTCTTTCATCCTAGCCCTGAGATTATATTCAAGGCTATTTAGGAGAATGAGACCCATCATTGGCTCCTGTATCAGTGTCCTAGAACTTTCCTCACAAAGGGCCATAAACTGGAAGCCTGCATATTCTCTGTTCTGGAGAATAGAAAACCATAATCAAATCACTGGAATGGCCATGCTTCTCTGAAATCACAGGAGAGTCCTTGCTTGCCTCTTCTAGCTTCCAAGGCTTATCAGAAATCCTCGGTCTTTTGCTGCTTGTAGGTGTGCTATTCCAATTTTTGCCTCCATGTTTATATGACCATCTTCTCCCTGTATTTTTCTTTCCTTCTTCCTCTGTCCCTCCCCCTTACTCCTCCTTCCCTCCACTCCTTCTACCTTCCTTCTTTTCCTTAACCTTTTCTGCTTCCTTCTTTCCCTTCTATCTCTGAGTCACATCCCCACATCCCCAAACCTCTTCTTTTAAAATTCTTTTGACTCAGGGACCAGTCCTTCTCCGATGTGACCTTAACTTACCCAGTCACAGATGTACCCCCATTTCCAAATGAGGTCACCTTCAGAGGTAATAGGGTAGAGAATTTCACCAAGGACAGTTTACCCCATACCAGTGCACCTCCTGTAAATATCCTACATTCATGTCCTTTCCTTGAGAATTCCATTTACCCTATCCCAATATTCCCTCAAGATTTCCGACTCCATAGTTAATGCTGAGTTATGTGTGTGTGTGTGTATGCGCACATGCGCACGTGTGCGTGCACACACACACACACACACACACACACAGCTCTGCCAGACTCCTGCTGAGATCAGAGCTGAGCAGGACAATCAGATGGGTGAGGCCTAGGAAAGAAGCCTGGGGTTTCGCTATGGGTTGAGTTATCACTCATGGGACACCAAACAGAAGTTAAATGCTGTATCTTATATTCTTGTCCCTTTATTCTCAGTTTCTCCCTTGATGCTCAGCAGAAAGGAACTCAAGAAACCATATGATTAAAAAAAACTGTCATTGCTTTGGCGGCCAGAGGGCACAGGAAATTTTATGAGGCCCAGGTGCAGCTGCCTTCTATTTCAAACTGAATGTAGAGAAGAAAGAAAAAAATGGGGCAGGTTTCTGGATCATCAAGCTAGTGGACCCAAATTTTATCATTCACTGGGCATGAACTTTTTGGTGCTCTCCCTAGGTTGAATGCTTCCGGGGACTTCAAGATACACCAGGTCCAAATCCTGTTTTTGTCATGATGGGTTTTGTAGAGTTGGGCAAGAGCTTAGAGTCTACAGACAGTTGTAATCCAAGGCTGAAAATAATGACCATCAGAGATGAATTGAGGGCTAGGGGTGTAGCTTGCCCTGCATTGTGTGGAGGATCTAGATTTCAGCCCAGGTGTTTATGCGCGTGCACACACACACACACACACACACATACACACACGCACTCACTTCTGAAAGAGATCATTCTCTTAATAAGTTTCCTACTGCAATTTATCAATTGTGTGTGTGTGTGTGTGTGTGTGTGTTGATGGCTACATTATGGAATGTACAGATAGGATCAGACAGGCCGGTTTTGCAGGTCTACAAGTGGAAAGACAAGGACACAAACCGTTTAAGCATTGTCCTGGAACTTGGTGCCTTGAGGAACTAAGTATGCAAATAAGGTAAAGGTAAAGGCCCTCCCGTTGATCGTCGATTTGCTCGAGCGGGCCCAGTAACGTCTCCATTGGAGACTTTGTTGTTACTGTGTCTGGCATATCGAATACTCTCGGTAGCTTGCCGGGCTCTCCGAGAGGGGCGGAGAAATCGAACTGCATATTTAGATGTAAAAAAAATCCAGTCAATAAAGCAGTGTTTATTCACATTATTTCACTTAAGGTCCTTAAGATCTTGTCATCTTTCAGATGAGCAAATAGAGGCTCAGTGGCACTTCGTACCATGTGTTGCTCTCACGGTTAATAAAAGATAGGGCAGGGAATCCAATCGAAGGGCTCTGAAGTCCAGTGTTCTTAAACTCTGATACCTTTGCCACTCTACTCTCTTGCCTCAACAAGCTCCCAACACTTTCTTCCTTCATAAAACTAGCTCAAATACTCTATAGGGTCGACCGTGGTGGCCAAGATGAGGGAAGTAGATAGAGGCAGATGACAGGGCAAAGCATCTTTCGATTCCAAGTTCAGCATCTTTCCTGTCATAACTCCTCTGTTTCCGGCATGAAGATGGTAGAACAAGCAGGAAAGAATTCTGCTCTGAAAAAGCTCTTGGCGATCTGCATGGCACCCCGAGAGCAGGAATGATTTTCATTCAGACTCAAGTCGGTGCAGGCAGCTCCCTGATTGTGGGCTTAGCCAGCACAGCCTTTGAGCTCCCAAGCCCTGGACTGAAGCCCAGCAGTCTGTCTCTCAGAGGAACAGAGAAGAAACCTAGTAGGAGACCAGGATTCAGAAAAGGAGTTACGCTGACTCAGAGGAGGAGGAAGAGGAGGAGTTGGCCTCTGGGAGCTCTGGTCAGAGTATCCTGCCCTGACCCTGGTAGTGGTAGCCTCCAGAACAGAAGAGTTACCCAGAGACTCCGGGGCAATTATCAGGAATCCACTCCTCCACTCCACCTCTGGCACAGACTAGATGCATCTCCTGCCCATCCTGGCTGTGACACAGGTCTATATGTCTAGAGGGCAGTTGGTCTCTGACCGTACTGAGTTAGCCTGTATGCAATCTTCTGAAAGAAGCCTCAGTGTGAGGTGAGCCGTAGGAAGGGAAAGGAGAAAAGAACGGCTAATGGTAAACCACATGTTTTGTGAGTTCTTACTTGGTACCTGACTTTTCTGGGAGTCTCTCACATTTATGCCCTGGTGCCTTATGAGATGAACACTCTTAGTATACTTGTGTTTTATCTGTTTGTTTTTGAGCCATGCTTGGCAGCATTCAGGACTTAGTCCTGGATCTGTGCTCAGGGTTCACTCTTGGCATGCCTCTGGTGACCATATCCCGTGCTGGGTTAGCTGGGTTAGCTGTATGCAACTACAGTCACTGTCACTGTCCTCTCGTTGTTCACCAATTTGCTGGAGCAGGCCCACTAACGTCTCCATTGTGACAACTGTTACTGTGTTTGGCATATTGAATACGTCACGGGTAGCTTGCCAGGTTTTGCCATGCGGACTAGATACTCTTGGTAGCTTGCCGGGCTCTCCGAGAAGGGTGGAGGAATCAAACTCGGGTCGGCCATGTTGGCCGCTTGCAAGGCAGCACCCTACTGCTGTGCTATCACTCCAGCCCCGCAACTATAGTAAATCTGTTTTATAGGTAAGAACTTATATTTTCTGCCAGGGATGTGATTCTGCTGTGGAGCACTTGCCTTGTATGTGTGAGGCCTTGGGTTTGATCCCCAGCCCTACAAGAAAGAATGGAGGTTTCAAAAGTGATCGAGTAATGTACCTCCACCCATAGATAGTGGTAGATGAAGGTTTGGACCCTGAACTGTCTGCTCTCAGCAGTTTTACTCTTAACCACTCTTCTCTGCTTTCTCCCCATGGCACCTAAAATGACCTGGGAGGTGGGGGACAAAGACAGAACCCAGACCTCATGCCCAGAAACCTCTCGCGGGTCCTGACATTACAGAGGGCACCAGGCCCATGCACTGTGGTGCTGACTGCCATGCCCAGCAGGAAGAACAATGTCCTTGAAGCTGATGGATCAGGTGCCCCCTGCTGTTATTTATTTTTCTCGCCTCTGTAGCCTGCTCCTCCTCATCGCCCTCTGTCTTGGTTAATGATGACACGGTAAGTCCATCTCGCAAACCAGAAACCCCAGAGTCATCCTCAACTCTTACCGGGCCATCCATCAGCAGCCTAGACCTTCTTCTATTGAACAAACAGATCTGGAATCCAGCCTTTCTGCTCTCCGCCCCCGCAGCTCCTGTCAGTGCTGAGGGACTTCAACATCCTTTGTGGGGCTGATTACAGTCACTTCCCTTTAGCGCCAGCTCCTTTGCCCTGTCCTTCCCACACTGGGCTCAGGTTTCTCAAGTTCCTCCTCTGCAGGGCCATCTGCAGTGTCAGGTATTCCTGTTCTCTGCAGGGTGTTTGTCTTCAGACACTCTCAAATGTCCTTCCACATCATGTCCCAGAAAACTCCTATTCATCTATCAAGGCCTCAGCCATATGCTTCATCCCTGTGAGTGCTCCCCTGAGCCCCCAAGTCCATTCCTGATCCCCCACCCCCACCCCAGGGAATAGTCCCAATCCCACCCAGTTCTCTGCTCCAGCTTATCCATCTGGAAATCACAAACCAGGGGGTGCTGGAATTTGCTAACTTCTCTCTCTTCCACCCCATGATTCCTCTTTATCTGCTCTATCTCTCGTCTAGGTTATTCAGTGCATCTCTCTGAATAATTCTTGGGTGAAAGGATGTTGAGTGAATGACTGACGTCCTCTGGCTGGTGGCTCTTGTTGTGTAGGGCTGGTACTCATGCATTTACACACGTGTTGAAGGACTGGAGTTCCTTGAGCTTCGTAATCAGCCAGGAGTCCCAGTTCCCCTCAGAAGTCCCTGTCTTAACAAGTGCCACCACGATCTCTGCCCTGCTGGGGGTTGAGGCAGGTGCACTGACACCAGACATGAGTGGGAGTGGGGGTGGGGGAGGGTGGGGTTCTCTGGAGTCTACCCCAGAGAAGGTGCCAGCAGGTGCTCTGGAGAGAGGGGGAGGAGCCGCCGCTATTTCAGAGCCTTCCTGAAAGCTGCTTGGTAGGAGAGAAAGGGAAATGCCACCAGCAGCATCACGGCCACCCCCTGACTAGAGCGTAAGATTTCTTTTAACACCTCAGCAGACAGACGCCCCCGCGGGAGGAATCACACTGCAGTGAAATGGCAGATGTAAAGCCTCTGCTCCAAGTGGGCTTTGTGAATGAGGGTGGCATATCCTTGTGTTGGGTTGTGCCAAACCAGTTTGGAGCTCCCAGCAGGTTCCCGGTACAGTACTGGGTATCATCTGGTACTTCCTGCCATCACCACTATCTGGAGAGAGGGGCTGCCTGAGCTCCACCACACAGGTGAGCAAACAGAGGCTCTGAGGTAGAACGCACCTGTCTGACTCTCCACCATCCAGAGAACAAGGGCCCTGGGTGGCCTGACTCATACCGAGCCTATTTCCCACCTCCTCTGTTGAATGAGGGTGGAGGGAGATGCTCAGGGGCTCAGCGTCAACCTGCTTTCTCTGTGGCTTTGTCAAGAACCATCTGTCCTTTAACTCTAGGCAATTTTGCTGCCACCTCAGCTGCTCTGCTCTTGGCTACACTCCATTTTTCTGCCCTCCTTCAGTTGGGGCCTCTAGTCTGGGCCTTAAAGGCCCTGTTGGTGAATCCCATCTGTGTTCTCCCCATTATCTCTCCTGCAGACTTTTTCAATGTGCATGGAAACTATTTTTACAGATCTACCTCTATGTGCTAGTTGAGCTATAATAAAAACAGAGAGATGAGTAAGGGGAGCGCTGGGCTAAGATAATTCTGAAATATGATGCTTTTAACTTGTTCGATTCTCAACACCATGATCTGCAAAAATAAATAAATAAACATCGCCAGAGGCAAGAAACCAAGAAAGAAAAGGTAGGGCAGGACCCAGGCACAAGTTATCTGAGGGGTTTTTGAGCAAATTAGAAATGTCTACCCAGTGGAGACTTGTGAACACTGGGGAAATGAATAGAATTTAGGGGGAGAAAGATTTCTAGCAAGTGTATCGATAAACTTTAAAAAAAATCATTCTGAGTCATTGTTCAATAATGTATCACAAGTCCACTGCTCTTGATGATCAGCAGTAGAACCAAAATAAAATGACATTTTTGGGGGTGGCAGGAAGCAGTGGTACCCCTTCTATCACATCACAGCATGCAGGGAGCAGCTGATTGGCTGCTGGACATGGACACTATTAAAGGGATTTCAGTGCTAAGTGGGTGATTGGGAAAGACAAGTTGTAGTTTATTGCAGTGCAACTCAAATATCCAAAACTCCCCAAAGACAGATACAAGAATTTTCTTTCGTGCAATCCAAAAATACCAAGTGCAGGGCACAGTACACTCTGTTAAAAGATTGGCTAAGGCCATGGTTCTTTTTCTTGCCCCCAAGAGATCTAAGTGATAAGAGGGCTGAGATGAACACAGAATGGTTCTGGCTTACATCAGTGTACATTGCTGCACAAGGGGCCTGGTCGCTAATATGAACAGCTGTGAGAAAGCTGTCTCACTGGCCCAGTGATTTCTTGAAATCTCTCAGGTGCCCAGTTCTGTGAGACAATAATCCTAAGTGTACTTACTCATTAGACAGAGCTCAGGCTGTTACATTAGAATTAGAATTAGAACTCAGATTTTCCTGCTAAAATGTTCATAGCTGGGGATATTGGTGGTGATTTGTATACAGGTGAAGGGAAGAGTGTTGGAACATTGTGTGACTGAAACCCAATCATAAACAACTTCGTAACTGGATTTAATTGAATTTCACAGTGATTCAATTAAAAATAAATTAATTAACAAATAAATAAATTTAAAATGTTGGGTTTCTCTGTCCTGGTGGACTGCCCTGCCTCCTAATGAGCTCTGGAAGGTGGCATCAAAGGTGTCTGTGTCTAACACACTGCTCATTACAGGATGAACCTGTCATCTACTTCTTCTGGAGTTTATTCCATCAAATCTCCACAGTCCTCAAGCCAGAAACATTGTTTGGGGTGAAAAATTGATGTTGCTATATGTCAGCTACTGGGCTGGTTATAGTATATACCTAACTCACTTTTGGTCCCCCCATTCCACCACCCTCAAGTCTTTTCACTGATGGATATCTAAGCACCAAAAAAAGTTTCTTAAGCTAAGCAGGAGGCAGATTCAAATTCTGTTGTGTGTGTGTGTGTGTGTGTGTGTGTGTGTGTGTGTGTGTGTGTGTTTCTGGCTCCAAACCCTCTGATCTTTCTGGTTTATGGGCAGAAAGGTTAGTACTCCTTTCTCCCAGCCTTTCCCAGATCCTAGGGCATTCCTGCCTGAGTTTAGAAAAAGGGTGCGATGAATCTTCTCCCACCAGAGGATGCTAGGTGCACCTTTCTTTGCTTAAGCCAAGAGTTGTTCTAAAGAACTGCTTAAAGTACAGCCATTTCCCACACTGTTCCCAGTCCCTGTGCCAGGTCTGTTTCATTCAATTTGGTATAGCAAGAAGGAGCAGACAGCTTGGACAATCACATTGCCAATTTCTTCTTCAGCTGAGAGCATCTGCCCCAGGGAACGGTGTGTTCTGAGCCATGTCATGAATAAGCATTGCTGCCACATGAGAAATCTTCACCTTCTGATTACCTTTCATGTCCCCTGAGAGGTCATAATTCTTGGACTATATTGAGTGGCCAATAAGCAGAAGGTGGATGATGAAGTGTAACTCTGGAGTCTCCAGTTCCTCATCTTCTAATAATGGAGGTAACCAGGTCTTCCTTGAGGGGTATGAGGAAGAACACAGGGCTCATTCTTTTTCCTTAGGTGATTGATACCTAGGACTTCTTTGATAATATTATTCTCTCTCCACCCCACTCCTTTTCACTTCTCTCACCCCTCTGCTTGGGCTAGAAGTAGGAAGTGCCTCTCGTTGGGGAAGTTATTTGCTCATTCCAGCCCAGAGGAAGTCACCAACCTTGGTACTTGGAATCTTTGCTCAAGCCCCGGTGGAGATTTAAGAGCACCCCATTGTGGCTGAGTTACCAGTCATCATTAGAGAACCAACACACTTTGCTCCTCTTCCGGTGGCATTTGTTTTGGCATCTCTTATACTCTCTCCTGTTCCCTAAGCTGCTTGACCCTTCATGTGATTCAAGAACTAGGCACACAGAAGAGAACAAACTTAGCACAGCTGCTCCAACACTGGAGCACATGCAGAACTATGACTAAGTCTTGTCTTGTTGAGTGTCTCCTGTGTTTTAGCATATTGAAGTGAGGTCCTCTTCTCCCCAAATCTCCACGGAGCTTGTAGTGACTCATTGAAAGAGAGCATGAATCTAAAAGGCCTCAGGGAGCATCGCTGCCCAGCCTGTAACAAGGTCTTATCTTGTACATGCCCAGAGGACCAGGGAAGAGTGAGTTTCACAGGCTGGCTTCTCTGCAGAGCCTAGGGATTCCTGTAGCATGCATTTAGTTTTGGTGAAGCATGCATTCTGCAGTAGGTTGGCACCAAGGATGACACGAACTAAGAAGGAATTCTCTCATTTACTCACCTCCCCTGGCTGCCTGTGAACGTGTCTTCTCTACCTGTGGGTGAACTTATTGCTTCCTTTTCAGCCTCATCGGGCATCAGAGAACCTACAGGAATGTTTGGAGGTGCTGGGAGCTTGATAAGGACCTGTCATTTAAATTTATCTTTATTTTTATGTTAATGAATTTATCAAGGTGGGTTTGGTTTTGCATGCGTATTAATTTATTTAATGTGTACTCTGTGACCTTGTGAAGTTAACATCATTATCTCGGTTTTACAAATGAGGCTGTAAGATTATACATTGCAGAGTTACACAAATTTAGAATATGAAAGAGCCAACATTCAAATTCTGGTCTTTTCTATCCTGAATATATTGTTCTTTCCACTCCGAACTAGTGCCTTTCCTCAAATACTTCATCACAATAATGGCTATTTTGAGAAATCACATTTAGTTACTAATATCTCTAAAAAAAAGTATTTTATTTTCCAAGTTTCCATGAGCATTTTCCCCCATATGGATATGCATTTTAACATAGTCATAATCGTTATATAGGAATACTTTTATATTCTAAATTTTTGACTTAATGGTATATACTCTTTCCAATATGGCTAAATAATTTTTAAAATGATCATTTATAGGATAACAGAAATAATCCGTTTGGGTTGATTTCCCATAATTTCACAAAACTGTCTCCTATTGTGAAACACTTTGCCTTTTCTTTTCTTTCTTTTCTTTTCTTTTTTTTTTTTGCTATGTTGAATAATGCTGCAGTTCAGATATTCATACATAGAACTCTTTCTTCTTAAGCATTTTTTTTTGTTGTTATTTTTGGGAGGGTTTTGAAACCATTTTCCAGGAAGTTTGGGACCCCTTTCGAGTAATATCTGACCAACACACAGGTGTTTCAATGTGAGGGCCTGAGGATGCAGTGCTGCTCAGGTCCTGTAGTGCTGGGGATACTGTGGCCATCCTGATGGTACTTGGAGCCCACTCTCCAGAGTCATGTTCAACGATGCTGTAAGATTATACATTGAGGCTGTAAGATTATACATTGCAGAGTTACACAAATTTAGAATATGAAAGAGCCATGTAGTGCCAGGGATCAAACCCCAGACTGCTGTAAGCCGGCACCTTAATTCCTCTATTATCTCTCTCGTCCTCCTACACAGTCTTTTATTCATGATGAAGAAACATGGTAATGGACTCAGGCAATTGGAGCTTGAGTACAAGGTCTTCCTCTTTTTTAATTCTTTAATTTTTTTCATAGAATCACAGTGCTGTACACAATTATAAAGTTGTTCATGATTGGGTTTCAGTCATATAATGTTCCAGCACCTGTCCATTCACCAGTGTACACTTCCCACCACCAACGGTCCCAGTTTACCTCCTGCTTGACTCTGTGGTAGGTACTTTTCTTCTTTCTTTGTCTCTCTGTCTCTCTGTCTTTTCCCTTTTGGACATTATGGTTCACAATACAGATAATGAAAAGTTATCAGGTATATTCCTTTAGCTACTTTTAACACTCAGTTCCTGTCCAAAATGATCATTTCTAACTATTATTGTTATGCCGGTTCCTTCTCTATCCTAACTTCCCTTAGTTCCCCCACCTCCCCCCCACCACATTCTTGTGGCAAGCTTCCAACCATTGACATGATCTTCCTCTTGATAATGCATCAGACAAGCCATGACAATCGTCTAACTTCCTCATCCACAAAATGGGAACAAGACAGTATGGCAAGGACTGAGAAGCAGAACCGTAGTGGAATGACAGTAAACATGTCTAACCCCATGATAGATAAGTCACTGTGTTAGCCCCACAGCCCAGAAAGCCTCTGATGTAGAATGCTAGCTCACGCATGCTTTTGCAAGTTTTGACAGATGCGGCAAAATTTCTTCTCATCACAGTTAGAACAACTTGTACTGTCAGCAATATATGAAAGTACTATTTTACCACAAGCTCACAAGCAATTGATTTTTATTGTTTTGGGTGCTCATAGCATTGGAAGGGGAGCCAGATAGGAATAAATCAGCTCGCAGCGCTTTACATGAGAAGAGGGTGAATTACATGGTCACGGAAAATGAGTCACAAATCTCTGAAGGGCAGAGACTGATCAGTGGCCAGCAAGGCTGGTGTGTAAGTCCTAGATGACTCATTCAATCCCCTTGATCCGAGGGATGGAGGAGCCGAATGATGATAAAGAATGTATTCTTGCCAGGAAACAATCTCTGACCTGAGCATGGGTATCAGGTAAACCTTGCAAAACCTTAACTGATGATTTTTGTTTTTAAGAAAGAGCTTGTCATCAGATAAGGAGGCTTAACAAGATCCTCTGCTGAATTGGATTTGACATGTGCCTGGCACTCAGGCAGCTGAGTCCCCCTCCCTAGTGACTCTCTGCATCCACAACTTCCCCCACCCCCATCCCTGCAACCACTTCTCTGGCCTGCCTGCTGTGGCAGGGGTGCTAATCCAGTGCTAATGAGCATTAAGGAGACACAAATCACTATGAGGCCTGAAGGTGATGTGATGGGGGAAGGTGGAGGGCGAGATCTGAAGGACAGAGGGTGGGCTTCTAGCACTAGTGAGTGATACAATTAGGAAATGTTTGTTCCTAGGGTAGCTGAAGAGTGCAGTTTTTCCAGAACTCTTACGATGAGAGAGAGAGAGAGAGAGAGAGAGAGAGACAGACAGACAGACAGACAGACAGACAGACAGACAAAGACAGAGATGGAGGGGGACTTAATACCCATTTATTCATTTGTCCATGAGTCCACATAAAGACAGGACTTTGTGTCTTCTTAGGATATCTCTTCAAGTCTGGATTTCCGTTCATTGTTCTTGATTTTCATTCATCGTAATTTGATTTCACTCAGGATAAAGACAGAAGATAAGGGAGCCATTGATTGGCTTTGGATGTTCTGTTTGTCTATCTCTGGCCCCTGAAGACCTCAAGTCAAAATGTGAATTATAAACCTACTGTCCTACCCATCATCCACACAGAATTGGACAGATTCTTAGTCACAAATTCTTAGTCACTTAGTCACAAACCTATATGCTCCAGAATAGAAGGAAGGGTGGATTGATAGAAAAATTCTTTTCAATTTAAAAATACTTATGTCTAATCTCTGACAGCTGAATGATCTTGACATATCACTGAATGCACCTGAGTTTTCACGTCTCTACTTAAAAAGTCCCAAAGAGAGGTAAACTGCCATATATACATGAAAAGATGCAGATTCATACAACAGTAACAATCCATTTAAAACCTGTCAGGTGGAAAATGTGAAGTAAGAGTGTGTGTGTGCACACGCATGCGTGTCATGTCTCTGTAACATTACCCATTATTGGAAAGTATGTGATTCACATGAACTCTCATCCAATACTGTTGAAAGTCTAAATTGACAAAATGAATAGCTCCATGGCAAAGGTGGATGGTTCTCACCTTTTAAGATACACTGGGATACACTTTATGTTCTGGAACACACACACATATTATATATATATATATATATATATACACACACATATATATGTACACACATATATATGTAGGAGACATGAACAGTATAGTTTGGCATTGTTTATACATGTGAAAAATTGTTTAAATGTCAATCAACAATAATGCAAATGTAGAAATTAGTACAATCCAACAATGAATATGACAACAGTGAAAGTTAAAGAACTGGAGTCAATTTTAAAGAATTCCCATTGACCAAACAAAGTAAAATAATCGAAACACCACTGTAATTAAGGGCAGTAATGAGGGCTGACTCAAGGAAAAGCAGGAATTCATGTAGCTGTACTTATAATTCATCATAGATAGATACTTAGATGATAGATTCAGCATATAGGTTAAACATAATCATAATTCCATACATCATGCATGCATGAGAAGGGAGGTCTTTTGCTTCCATTAGAATGCTGGAGGTAGGGGGAGGGTGTTGTCAATACATAAGGGATGCTGAAGTTTTGGAAATTACAGGTTTTCAACCATCATAAAGAAGGGTCAAACAAGAATCTGTAATGGTTATTAAGTATTGTGGGGATGTTTTGATGAGAACAATAGTTTTACATGATTTTGAAGTGTTGTCTGTATGCTGATTAGTCATATTAATAACTATAAATATTAATCGATAAATATATATTGTAAATATATCCCCTCCTCCCAAATTGGCAATATCTTGATTAAATAATTGAAATTAACATCAACAACAATGAACTGATGGATATTGCATGTGTGATGCTCTTAGATAATGTAGAAGCTTCATCTAATCACAAGCAAATATAAGAAAAGCACAAAATGAATGTTTTTATATTAAAATCTATGTATTTTCATAAAATACAAGAAGAGACTGTGGGATATTTCAGATTATCTAAGGCTAAAGCAATTTGATAAGTAGGCAGAAGCATGTAATGATGAGAGAGAGAGAGAAAGAGAGTGCACAGTATTAGAAAAGATGAGTATATATGGAGGACACTTACCTTTTTTTGGCTCTACTTGTATAACTCTTTGTCATTGTTTATTTTAATAATTATTTTAATTTATGTCCAAGAAAACATGAGAGGTATAGGAAAACCAATATTTAAAAAAAAATTTTATTAGTGAAAAACCAATATTTAGAGGGGGATAAGGTAGCTTTGTATGTTTATAATAGAAAAGAAAGGTGTAAAATTAAATATCTAAGTTTGTATCATAGAAGCCTAAAAGAAACACAAGAAAATTAAACAACCATGAAGTAGGTAAATGGAAGAAATAAAAAAGATTAGAGCAGAAATTAAAGGAAATAAAAAGTAGAAAAATAAATATGAAAAATTGACAGTTAAAATTTGTTTTTTAATGATTAATAAGTTTTATAAATTCTTAACAAAACTTGGAGGAAATGCAAACATAGCAGGAATTAAGGAGTGACTTTTAAAAGATAAAAGTAAATGCTATGCAAAACATGGTAATAAAGCCTGCTCTTTGGATGAAATGAAATGAACAGTTCCTTGAAAAACACAACTGACAAACGACCAAGAAGCCAAAGATGACACAAGACAGTAATAGCATTTTGAGTAGCTCTCTTCTATCTATGAAATAAATTGAAATTTTAAATCAAGACCTTCCAGCAAACTCTAGCTTTTAATGACTTCATAGGTGAGTTCTGTCAAACATTTAAGGAGTAAATATTATCACCTTTCACGAACTCTTCCAGAAAGGAGAAGAAACATGTTTCAACCCCTTTATGATTTTAACCTTGAAGACAGTTTGTGACGGATATTACAAGAAAATATTCTTGCCAACAGAGATGCAAAAATATTTGATAAAGGGGCTAGAAAGACAGTACAGAGGTTAAGGCTCTTGGCTTGCAACCCTGGCTCAATCCCTGGTACAGAATCTGATCCCCTGAGCACCTTCAGGAGTGATCTCTGAGTACACTGATAGGAGTATATTCTCAACACCACCAGACGTGGCCCCCCCCAAAAAAAAAGATAAAACAAAACTTGATAAAACATTGATAAATCTTCAGAAATAGAGAAAAAGTATTCAATAACATGATCGATTAAAGTGTATCCCAGAAATACAAGTTTGGTTCAACATAAAAAATATTAATGTACTCTGCCAAATTAACAGACTGAAAAAAAACATATAATCATCCTAACAGCACTGTAGCACTGTCCTCCTGTTGTTCATTGATTTGCTCGTGTGGGCACCAGTAACGGTTCCATTGTGAAACTTGTTGTCACTGTTTTTGGCATATCGAATACGCCACAGGGAACTTGCCAGGGTCTGTTGTACGGGCAGAATACTCTTGGTAGCTTGCAGGGCTCTCTGAGAGGGATGGAGGAATTGAACCCGGGTTGACTGCGTGCAAGGCAAACTCCCTACCTGCTGTGTTCTAGCCCAAACATCCTATTAAGAGGGTTAAAAAGGAATTTGGCAATATTCAGTACTTATTAATCACAAAGATTCTCAGAAAATGAGAATAAATATCCTTTCACAAATTGGATACTCATTCTGATCAAAAGTATCTACAGACTACCTATAATTAATACCTAATGGTAAGGCATGGGGTGCTTTCCCCTGAAGATTAGGAAAAAGGCAAGAATGTCAAATTTTCTCTGCAATATTTTATGAAGATTCTAGTCTGTTAAAAATTCAGTATAATTGAAAAATGTGAAGAGTCAAAAGGGAGAATTTAATTCTATTTATTTATATTAAAAATATAATTACTTAATAAATTCAAACTCCCAGACAATATGATATTCTATTTTAAAATCTCTATGAATTAACCAAGAAAATTTCTGGAATATTACAATGGATTTAGCAATATTTCAGGATAAATGGTGCATAAGTAGAAATCAATTATATTTTTATATATTGGGCTGGAGTGATAGCACAGTGGTAGGGCATTTGCCTTGCACGTTGGCTGGCCTGGCTGACCCAGGTTTGATTCCCCTGCCCCTCTTGGAGAGCCAGGCAAGCTACCAAGACTATCTCACCCTCACGACAAAGCCTAGCAAGATACCCGTGATGTATTCAATATGCCAAACACAGTAACAACAAGTCTCACAATGGAGATGTTACTGGACCTGCTCGAGCAAATTGATGAACAACAGGAGGACAGTGCAGTGCTACTTTTTATATATTGGCAGGAAATAAATGGGAAAGAAAATTAAAATTATATTCACAATATTATAAAAATTATATTTAGTCATATATTTAACAAAATATACATCAGTTCATTATACTCAAAACTGTAAAATATTATTGAGAAAAATTAAAGCCTGAATTAATGGAAAGTTACACTGTATCTATGAGATGGATAACTAAATATTTTTTTTCTTTTTTTATTAGTGAAACACCATGAGGTACAGTTATAGGCTTACAAATTTGAGATGGATAACTAAATATTATTAATATGCTGAAAATTCCCATGGTGACCTATAGTTGAACAAATTCCAAAAAAATTCCTTTTGACTTTTGTTACTATGTTGTTTTGAGGACCATACCTGATATTGCTCAGGGCTTATTCTTGGCTCTGGGCTTAGGGATCATTGCTGGCAAGGCTCAGGGGACAATATATGGTACCCAAATATGGGTCAGCCACAAGCAAGATAAACATCCTACCAGCTGTGCTATGTCTCTGGCTTTGCCAAAAGAATTTTTAAAAAATGAGCGTAGATAAGTTAATTCTAAAATGCAAATAGAAATGATAATGCAATACCAAAACAAAACTGTGAAAGAGCAAACTGAAGAACTCATACTACTATTGCCCTCAAGACTATGCATACTGAAATAATAGTTCCATCATGGTATAAGGATAGATACATCAATACAACAAACCATATACTAACCATAAAGATATAAATATATCTGTTGAATTAATTTTCTGATAAGAACAATTATGTAATTCAAAGGTGCTGAAACAACATGATATGTGTATGGTTAAAAAATAATCAAAACAACCCCCTACCTCACACCATACAAAATTTAATATTAACTAGAATTTTGTATCGAAACACAATTAAACTTTGAGAAAATTTCCAGGATAAAGATTTCTAAGAAAAAAATTTGGAGGAAATTGACATTAAAAGAAAAGAGAAGCAGTTATAAACTAGACTTTATAAAAATTTCTTTCAACAAAAGGTATTATGAAAAAATGAAAACAAAATTTGGAGAAAATATTTCTGAAACATATTTCTGGCAAATATCTACTTTCTGTGAAGAACATTTTAACTAAAAGATATAATAAATGACAATAAAAATTGGCAAAGCCTTGAACAATGAAGTATCCCTTCACTGCAGGGTTGGTGAGTATGTTCAAGCAGTAGGAGTGCTCAGATGTGACTAGAGAGAAGGAAAAAGGTCGAATCATCCTGGGAATCGGTTGTTAAATTTTTTTAAAGTGAAAATATGCTCTTTGACCCAGCAATTTCACTGCTTTAGTCAAAAGAAATGCAAAAGAAACCCACAAAAAGCAATGATTGAAAATATTCATAGTAACTTTATTCATAATGATCAAGAATTGGAAATGGTCCAGGTGCTCACAGCTGAAAGAAAGAAAACAGTGCTCTATTCAGGTAAGGGAATCTACTCAGTAGCAGAACAAAGTCATGTATTGATACCTGGTACAACACTGACCAACCCGAGATGGAATATTGAGTCTCCTACCTCCAAATGGCCATCTACTCTTTGAGTCTATTTATATGAAGTTTTGGAGCAGTCAAATCTAGTCTATGGTGAAAAAACCAAAACTATGGCTTCCTGAAGTCTAGGGGTGGTGGAAGAGAAAAAGGACTTTGGGGAAATAAGAACTATTTTGTGTGTGTAGAAAGTCAAAGTTTCTATATATTGATAGAAGTAGGGATACATGATCTATTTTTAAAAAATTGTGTGGTAAAGAATTATACATTCAAATGAATGTAAATGTATGCAAATGCATTTAAAACCGAATTGTAAAATATAATTATTGAGTGAAGAGAGGTGAGGTGTGGTGCCAATATACATGAATCAAGAATGACTAAATGTTGATAGTTGGATCTAGGTGATAGGTGTAAGGGAATTTGTTAAACTATTCTGTTTATATTCTGTTTATTTGCATTTTGTAATAAAATCCAATTTCCGTAATAAAATTCTTTCTTTAAAAATAAGCCGCAGGAGATGTGCAATATGGCATCATTTATAGAAAGTATGAAAACTTGTATACAAAAATACTCATTGTTTTTAGGTATACATGTTTGTGGCAAATGTTAAAGAACAGGCCCGGGAATCATAATGAGGTTTGAGATCAGTGATTACCACTAATGGCACAAAGAAAGGACTCAAAGGCGTAATTGTAATCTATTCTCTAAATTATCCTCTGTAGAGGATTTTGGGGGGAGCGAGGGTGGTGGTGGTGGGTGGGGTTGTTCACACCCAACTGTGTTCAGGACTTACTACTTGCTCTGTGTTCCGGGATCACTCTTGGCAGACTTGGGGGATCCAAGCAAGCAGCCCACCTATCTCTCCTGTCCTCCTCTGTATAGTTTTAGGCCGAACTATTGTCATCAAAAGTGTAGACCCACCGGAGACCCTAAGTGCCAGCATGATAATGAGAGAGGAGCATGTGTTGTTTGATCCTGTGAAAAATGAACTAATGATGCCCATGCTGCTCCCCTTCCAGGGAGCCCTCAATGGAATGGAAAATGTGAAATGGAAAATGTGTGGGTAAAACAGAATGAAATGAAGAGACTTGGGATGAGCGAGTAGAGTTGTTTTCAGACTGAAACCCTGTTCTAGCATCGTGCATTGCAAGCTTCTGAAATCCTTGAAGGAGTTGTGCTTTACATGTCTGTGCATCTCTGGCACTTAAAACAATGTCTGGCATCTTTGAGATGTTCAACAGCTATTTTTGGAAAGAGAGAGGAGAAATGGCACCTCCCTTTCCCACCTGCAAAAGACTCTGGGAGACTTTGAGGAGATGTTAAGATTGTTCTAATAAGGAATCACAAGGGCAGATATGATTATGTTTTACTTGATTACCTCTTAGATCTAATGTGTCAGAATGAACTCATTAAATCCAACCAGCAATTCTATGAAGCGGGTTCTGTTATGACCAATCCCATTGACATAACTGATGAAACTAAAACACAAAGAAGTTAGAGCACTTAACCCAAGGCCACCCTACTGGTTCTGGAAGGCAAGGGATTTGATCCTGTGTCATATTTGACTATGAGACCAGATAGTTTCTTTTTTTTAAAAAATTTTTTATTAGTGAAACACCATGAAGTACAGTTGTAGACTTACAAGTTTTTGTGCTTGGATTTCAGTTATACAATGATCGAGTACCCATCCCTCCACCAGTGCCCATTCTCCACCACCACTAATCCCAGTATCCCTCCCACCCCCCATCCCCCCATCCCACCCTGCCTCTGTGGCAGGGCACTCCCTTTTGTTCTCTCTCTCCTTTTGGGTTCTGTGGTTTGCAAAAGAAAAATTGACTGGCAATCATGTTCGAGAGACCAGATAGTTTCTTAGGACTTTGGAAACAGCACCATGGAAGTCAGGGGATAGATCTAGTTGTGGGTTAACAGTTCCCAGGAGTGGGTTCACTTTTGGGAAGGACTTTTAACTTGGAGCAGGAATGGGGTAGAGGAGACTCCCAAGCAAACAGATAGTCTTGGTTTCCAGACCCCTATACCCTGTCGAGGTATGTCCACCTTTCCAAGAGAGTCTCCTCTGAGACTCAGGTGTTTCTTTTTAGTTTGGTGGCCCAAAGGATCAAGGAATCATATGCATGGCTGAGGATCAAACCCAGATCAGCCATGTACAAGGAAAGTTTCTACCTGCTCTACTGTCTCTCCAGCCCCACAGGTGTTTCTTTGAATTTCTACATTGTCCTAGAGGACAAACAGGGTCTGGATTGAATGGCTGGAGATGACTGTTCTGGAAGCATCTGGAGATAAACAGCCCTCCCTGCTTGTGTGGCCATGCGGAATGAATACAATGTGTTTTAATAATGAATGAGTGATTAATAGCAACTGCTTTGGAGAATTATGATGTGACGAGTCTTACCGTACCATGGAGCTGAGTATAAATGATGCTGGAATGCATAATCGGGACGTTAGCATCTGTTACAAACCACATTATAAACCAGGCTCCATAATGCCGCTTATGCGCACCTCCCTGACATGTTATTATAACGCTTCTCTTGAGAATGGATTGGGGGGAGATGTAGTACCTATTCATCACTGAGTGAGAAAAAAAATGGGAAGAATGTTATATTAAGGTAACATTACACGTGCCTGCTCCCACTTCCTACCACTGCTTGGAGTCTGCCTTTCAGTGGCTGTCAGGTATTACATTCCCACATCGAGGGTGAGGTAATGTGGTCTGGCAAAACAAGTCACATCTCTTAGGAAACTAGACTCCATGAGAGGCTCTCCCATTGCCTCCCTAATACAACCCTGGCCCCTCAGAAGTTGGCACTGTGACTTGGTCTACGTGTCTTGCCGCACACACCTACTGTAGCTCCTACCTCCATATCCCTCCAGGTCCTGTGGATCTATTAGTTGCAGTATCTGGAGCTACGTGCCCCTCCTCTCATGCTCGCCCTCTAAATCTCAGCTTCATGGTACTTCCTCCTCTGAGGTTCCCTTGTGTCCATGCTATCTGCTCCTTCATGCTCACATCATCTAGGAGAGGTGGAATTTGCTCGTGAACCATCTTTTGTCATCTCCTGAGAGCCCTTGGAAAGTGCATTTTTCTCAAATCTGTTATTTCCAGAGAAGAGCTTAGGGTGGAGCCCGGGGTCAATGTCTCACTAGTGAAGGAATCAACACTCAGCTTCAGAGACCAAATTCCCAGGGCCATATGAAGTGTACATCCCAAGGGGACTAAAGGAATTTATGTACATATCCAGTACCTGGGTGTTCAAAGCCACCTCAGTCCTCCCCCCATTTCCCCAAACTGGCACCTTGAGGAGAACTGGGGGGAATCAATAGGACCAGCAATGAGCAACTGGGCCCCAGCGCCCTCCCCATGCTTTTCCCCTTTTTCTCCCTATTCAATTCCTGTGTGGTTAGTTTTAGGAAATCCCGAATGGCAAGGTGATCATGTTTTACTGATTCTAAGTTGTGTACTTTTACACATTTTACTGTTGTGATAGCTATTTCTATTGCAAACATATCCTTCTGGATACCTGAACCATACTGTATTTATGGGGCTGGAGCAATAGCACAGCAGTAGGGCGCTTGCCTTGCATGCAGCCAACATGGCCGACCCGAGTTCGATTCCTCCGCCCCTCTCGGAGAGCCTGGCAAGCTACCGAGAGTAGCTCGCCCGCACAGCAGAGCCTGGCAAGCTCCCCGTGACGTATTCGATATGCCAGACACAGTAACAACAAAGTCTCCAATGGAGACGTTACTGGGCCCGCTCGAGCAAATCGACGAACAACGGGAGGGCCTTTACCTTTACTTTTACTGTATTTATTTTACATGGTCATAGTCCATTTTTCTGCAAGCTATTGCTAAGTCTGAAGTATTTCTGGTGAAGGGGGACAGGAAATGCCTGGAGGCTGTTTGTCCACATGTTCTGTCCACACAGTGGTTGCACTGCTCACCTCACTGCGCCCAGTCACATTGCTTTCACCCTCGCTGCACCATGAATTTCTCAAGGGCAATGACGTCTAATTCAACCACCATTTTTCTTCAGCTTCACACCTGTGCCTGACACTTGGGGAGCATTCCTTTCCCTTGGGGGCTTAAACAACGCATGACATCATGGAGGAAAACAAGCTCTCTACATGATTATGAGTGGTAACCTCTGCTTCTTTTCAAGTTCACCTCCAGACCCACCTCTGGCATGAATTCTGTGTCTCAGATTCCAGACCTATGACAGGAACTAGGCATGCCCACCTCATGTAGATTTCAGGGGAGGAGAATGCAAGATCCACTCTATTTCAGTTTGTACAAACTGAGTGCCTTAGAACAACAGCAATTTATTCTCACAGTTTGGAGGCTAGAAATCGGAAGCCAGGGTTGTTGGGAGTCAAGCCCCCTCCAAAGTCTCTAGGGGACTATCCCTCAATTGTTCTTGCTCCTCTAGCCCTAGATAGCTTGTGAGAAGCATAACTCTGGATTCTGCCTTATCTCTATTCCGTGACAATTTGTATCTATTTCCTACACAGGAAAGGAAGTCTTCTTTTTTTAAAAATGGAGGTCTGGTGGTGTTCCCTGTGAGTCTAGGCCTACCAGGGGACCGCCAGAGTTACCTGTGACAGTGCTCAGGGAGCCTTGTGGGGTATTGAGCTGGGTCCTTGTTCACCTAGGGCTTGAGGACAAAGAGTTTTTGCCTTCAAAGCTTCTTGGAGGTAAAGAGGTGAAATATGATTTCAAGACATCTCAAAGATGACAGTTGGGGATATCTTGAGAACTCAGTATGTATTTATGGATTGTTTAGCAATAAAGACTCAGAAGCTATTGATCACATTTCCTCTGCACTTTACTTCTCTCCAAAATTTTTCTTCAGGGCCCTTAAGTGGATATTATCATTCTCATTTCAACAGTATCAGCTTGTCCTGTGTGAGCTGCCAAGAGGAAATGAATTTAGAGCATTTCTCTGAGGTTTGTGATCATCTCTCTCTCTCCATTTTGACAACCACCAGGGGCCTGGAGTTGCCTTGACCCCTCTCCTGGGCAGCTTCAACAGTTCCAGGTCCTGCTGTGCTCTTGCAGAGGTATGAAAGTACCATATTCATGAGAATTGAGTCAAATACTGTGTGTGTGTGTGTGTGTGTGTGTGTGCGCGCGTGTGTGGTGTTTTAGAGTTGCATATTCCTGGTACTAAGACTCGACACAGAAATTGCCCAGGCAATTGTGGACACGATAGTAGATGTGATTGAAAGAGTTGTAGATAAGGGTTAGAGTCCCATCTCCTCCATGTATTAAGGCTATTTTCCTTCCCATTCCCATTGCTGTTGCAATGACTGGGAGTCACACATTTGTTGTGGTTCAGGGGACCACAGTGCCACCAGGGTATTACATTCAGCATGTGGGGAGGTGCTGGGATTGATCTCATAGTCTCATGTCAGCAAGGTAGCTGCTCTACCAGTGAGTCACGTTCCTGAGTCCCTCACATGAGGTCTTTGGCCTTGAGAGAAGCATCTATTTTCTTTCCTCAGCTTCCACTTGCTCATCTTTACATAGGGCTAGTAAGTACCGATAACTCCCAGGGTAACTGAAACAGTACAGATTAAGAACCTAGTACCATTCTTACCCCAGAACAGAGGCTTATTAAATGCCAGTTCCTTTCCTCATCTGCCAGTCTGTGCCTTCATGCTTAGGACCATCCTCTCTGGCTGCTTCCTATGCCATTGGACCTTCATTTCTAACTCAGTATCTCCTTTGCTCCCTTTCTCACAATTTCCCCTTTGACTGATTCCCACTGATCTCATTTTTTTCGTGATTAAAGTCAAGCATCATGGAAACCTAATTAATATTGCAGAGATGAAGGATGCAGTGTGCCAGTCCCAGCTTTCAGCCGAGTGCAAACCACTTACAACAAAACCCGCTCACTTGGCAATTTAGGAGAGAAAGGATTTATTTGTCAACAAGAGGGATTACAACCCTTTTATAATGCAGCCACGAGCCCCTCTTTGATGGCACTGCCAGATTCAAACCCCAGATGCCTATTAAAACAAAAACTGAAAGGAAAGTGGAGAGGTGGAGGAGGTTGACAGCGTGGAATCCCTGGGGCCAATCTGGTCTTGTCCACATTGCCACCAGGATGCTCCTGAGTTGTATCCATATTTGAATTCTCAGGTCCTGAGTGTCTGTCTCCTGGCATCCAGGCTTTGATCACCAATAGAAAAGAGATCTGGAACAGGAGTCAGAGAGTGTCAGGACAGGAAGAGCTGAGAAGGCATCCTGTGCTATGATCCCATTTTACACCTGGGGAAACTGAGGTGCCAGAGCAAAGATAGGAGCTATGAGTTAGTTATTCAAGACCACAGAGCATGAGGCACACCTGGGACTCAGAAAAATCAGCCATGCTTTCCTCCAGGAAACACTTTTTTTTAATTAATTTATTTTTACAAAGCTGTTTATGATTGGATTTCAATCATACAGTATTCCAACACCCATCCCTCCACCAGTGTACATTTCACAGTGACAGTGTCCAGGTTTCCTCCCATCACCCCCACGCCCTGCCTGCTTCCATGGCAGGCACTTTTCTTCTCTCTCCCTCTCCTTTTGAGCACTGTGGTTTGCAATATTGATGCTGAAAGGTTATCCAGAATATCCAGGAAAGTTTTTTATTGTTCTCATTACACATTTGTTGCTAAACCCTTTGGAACTGTTGTGACATTGAACTGTGAACCTTTGTTCTGTGGAAGCATTTCTTGAGCCAGAGCTCTGTGGTTTTCCGTTCTCTGCATTTGTAGAGCGGAGAACAGTACTTTGCACCCAGTGGGGATTTAATATTTATTAAATGGATCTGCTAATCCAGGAACTCAGTGACACCAGTTTTTTTTTGTTTTGTAATGTGCCCTGTGACAGAATGGGAATTCAATAGAGGAATTTGGTACTGTGGACCTGCACTCATGAACTTGCAGATTACTTTTGTAGGAGGAGTTCTCAGTTTACCCTTGCCAGCTGTTGTGAGCAGTCATATTATTATTATTATTATTATTATTATTATTATTATTTTACTTTCTGCAAATTCCTGAGCTTTTTCTAATAAACAGGGAGTTAGCAGTTGTCCATCATAAAATTCTTTCCCAGAGCTTAGGCTCACAGGGAGGCTAAGATAATGGGAAATACCTAAGGCAGATAGCCAGACAAGGATATATTAGATCCTTGTACCCTTTGTAACACTTGCCAAGAGCCCAATTTTCATTTAAAAGGGTCTACAAGAAAACCCTTATCTTTAACTTCCCTGCATTCACCGTAACACAAAGACTCAGTTTTCCTACAAAAATCTCACCAAAAAAAGCCATAGTTAACTTAGTCCTATACTAAATTCCTATTCTCCTTTCCAATAAACTTTTCTGCTTTACAACTCTGAGTCTGAGCATCTTTATTATTCAATATTTTCATACTTAAAAATATTGAAAAACCTGGGATTCACAGACAAACACTAAGACCCCCCTCCCCCCCCCCCCCCCCCCCCCCCCGCCACCACCGCTTCTGCCTCATCTGCACGATTTAGACGGAACGACAAAAGCCCATGACTATTAGCATGATCCTGAGCAATTAAAACAGCCCAGCCCAAACTAGTCACCCTGGGATTGACTTGTAGTGTCCCCATGCACTGGCTGTGAACCTTGTCTTCTGTATTGATCTTCTACTCAGGGACATTGTGAGGGTCACTGAAGAACTTGGCTGGGAAGGAGGAAGTGTAGGGAAGTGATGATGTGTGGACAGTGACATGTCTTCACAGACTGTGAAGTTGGTGGTGTACTGGCCCTCGGAGACAATTAGGAACTGCCTACTTATGTGGTGTGTGTAGGGGCTCTCTCTGCCTTTGGAGAAGCCCATGTTCTCTCTTGAGCATGTTACTCTCATCCTCTCACTTTCTCTCCCTCCTTTCTCTTCCTAAAAGCCTCCTAAATAAAATCTGTTTTTACTCCACTACTCCTGTACTACTTTTTTGCAAGGCAAGACAAGACCCTGTAACCCTAGGTCCCAGGGTGGCAGAGGCAGATTTGGAAGAAAGTGACCATCCCTTTCCTCTTGGCCTCACATAAGCCACCTATGGGGGCCCACTGTGATGCACAGTCACTGGTTGGGCATGCTGAGTACATGGTGACTGTCAGTTAATGTCCTTGTCAGATGACTCTAAAGGGTGTGCTCAGAGTCGCAGTTAGGAATAGCCAAGGTTGGTTTGATTGCTAGTCTTTTCTCTCCATTCTCTGTCATTTGTAGTCTTCTACTTTCTGTTGGATTAGAATGTCCTCAATCTCTCATGGCTGCATCTTAGGTCCCAACCATCTCCCAGAAAATTCATTTTTTTCTTTCTTTCTTTTGTATTTTTTAATTGAACCACGGTGAGATACACAATTATAAAGTTGTTCATGATTGGGTTTCAGTCATATAATGTTCCAACACTCATCCTTTCACTAGTACACATTTCCCATCACCAATGTCCCCAGTTTCTCTTCCCCCATGTCAGGTCCTTGAGTGCTCTCTCTCTCTCTCTCTCTTTCTCTCTCTTTCTCTCTCCCTCCCTCCCTCCTGCTCTCTTTCTTCCTCTCTTCTCTCTCTTCCTTTGGGCATTATGGTCTGCAATACACATATGTATCCCTTTTTGTCATAGTGCTTCCTTTTTCAAAAGACTTTTCAAGAATGCTATGTTCTTCCTCCTTTCCACATCTGCTCCCAGGCACTGCAAAGTCCTGCTATGGGTCAATTGTAGTGGGTGTTTTACATCACAAAAGACTTCACTGGGGAGGGAGGTCGCCTTTTTGCTTGCTATAGCTCCTTGCCTCAGGGGAGCCTCTGATTGACAATGACTCTATAGGGGAGAGTTGCTGTCTCTGCTTCTCTGAGCAGAGACTAAGAGCTGAGTGGCAGTTCTCAACCTATGGAAGGCCCAGTGACCACAACAGATTCACAGGAATCATCATGCATCCATGTTTGGGGGATCTCTAGGTGAAGGTAAAGGCAAGCGAATAAGTCTGTGGTTGTCTGGTATTTGTTCTTCACAAAGCTTGAGTTCAAGCATTCATAGAGTTAATGAGAATTAAAGGGCATCATACCATAATCCAAGGGGCAGGGTGGCTCTAGAATGTAATCAATCAAACCCAATCCCTACCTCTTGGAGCTTATACTGAGCTAATGACTGTACAGTGAGTCCTGTAGAATTTTCCAGGGTTTGGGCCAGGTGACTTATGCAGCGCTTCCTATCTGAAGATGGCAGAAATAATAGTCCTGGGCAGCATGAAGGTGGCAAGGTCCAAATCAGGTCAAGAAAACAAGGGACAGGACAGAAAATAGGAAGCAAACAGTGGCTTGGGTACAGAGTCTGGGTGATGTCGGTGGGCCCCACGGGTGACTTATGTGAAGTGGGGAGGAGAAAGACAGCCACTTTCTCCCCACCCGCCTCTGCCACCCGGAACCCTGGGTAGGCTAGGACCGGTAAAGTCTGCAGTGAGCACCTGCTTGGCATGGGCCTAAGCCCTGCCAGCCCCACAAGGTGGCCGTCAAGCCACGCCTGAAGTCCGCTTGATCTTTTCGGCACGGGAGTTAATCCCCGCCACCCGAATTGCTCAGGGAGACACGGACTCAAGCTGGGGCGAGAATTTGCTCTTTGCAGGAAGGAGAGACCAGTCCCAAGCCTTACCCGAGGTTTCTGGGGTTCTTGTCTCGCTCGCAGAAAAGAATTTCAGGAGTAGACGAGCAGTGAAGTAACAGGTTTTATTTGGAGGCTTTTGGAGAGGGAGAGAAAGGGATAAGCAGATAAGCGGGGGAATGGAGAGTAAGAGAGAGAGAGTAACGCGTCCAGAGGGAACGCGGGCTTCTCCGAGGGTGGAGAGAGCGCCAAGTGGGCTCTTGAGCTGGTTCTTATAGATCCTTCTGACTCGGAATGTTCTGGAATCTCCTTAGGGCTGGGTCACTGGAGTCAACCGGATTGAAAGGGGGTTCGAGAATCATCTGACTTGGAATGTCCTGGAATCTCCTTGGTGCTGGGTCACTGGAGTCAACCGGATTGAAAGGGGGTTCGAGAATCATCTGACTTGGAATGTCCTGGAATCTCCTTGGGGCTGGGTCGCTGGAGTCAACCGGATTGAAAGGGGGGTTCTCAGAAAGGAGGAATTTCATGGGGAGGAGGCCCATATCTTCAGGGTCTGGGGATGGTCTTATCAAGTCCTTATTCTCTGTCTCCACAGGGTGGGTTGGTCCTAGAATTCTTCTATGAGACTTTGTTTCATTGCAGAGAGCCTTTCCTATCTACCTGCCTACATCATGGGGAAGGTGTGTGGGGGGAACATGTGCAGAAGTGATGGATGGGGCAGACGGCAGCTCTCATGTCTAACTTGAGTCATACTGAAGAACACTCATAGTCACAGGAGGTAGGAGAAAAAACTTAGGGTGGTGGTGGGGGGTACTATCTATTAAAAGAATGAACAAATAAATTGTAATGTTCTCAAATAAGAGTTTTGGCAGAGACATGTAATGAACCAGAGCTGCGTGTGTCAACGTGGATGAATGGAGCAAACATAATGTTGAATGAAAAGCAGCAAGCACCAGAAAAATAGTTTTACTTTATGAAACCATTTATCTCAAGTTTGAAAACAGACAAGTGGGTTCTATATATTGTTCAGAGGTAAATAAATCAATGGCAACAGTAGAACAATTGATCTTGGGAAGAACGTCTAAATTCATTGATGATGAGTGGGGGAAGGTGAGGTGAGAGGCTGCATGGCTAATGTTTATCCAAATGGCAGTTCCTGGTGTCCCTTGTATTGTTATTCATGCTTTTCGCCACCTTTATTTTTAATAGAATTGGACTGGAGCGATAGCACAGGGGTAAGGTGTTTGCCTTGCATGCGGCCGACCTGGTCGACCTGAGTTTGATTCCTCCACCCCTCTCAGAGAGCCCAGCAAGATATCTTGTCCACACAGCAGAGCCTGGCAAGCTACCCGTGAGGTATTCAATAAGCCAAAAACAGTAACAACAAGTCTCACAATTTGGTGCTTGCTAGAGCAAATCAATGAACAATGGAAGGACAGTGCAGTGCTACTGTGAGATACACAGTTAAAAATTTGTTTGTGACTGGATCTCAATCATACAATGTTCCAACACCCATCTCTTTACCAGTGTAAATTTCCCACCAATGTCCCCAGTTTCCTTCCGAACACTGCTCCCCCCCCACACACCTCTATGGCAGTCACTTTTCTTCTCTCTGTGTCTGTCTCTGTCTCTCTGTCTCTCTGTCTCTCTCTCTCTGTCTCTTTCTCTCTCTCTTCCCCCCCCCCCCCAACACCCTGCTCCTTTTTGGGCATTTATAGTTTGCAATACAGAAACTGGAAGGTTTGCAGTACAGATACTCATAGGTTAAGTGAAAGGTGACCTTTATCTACTTTCAACACTGAGTTCTTGTACAGAGTAATCGTTTCCAACTGTTGTTGTCATATTGGTCTCTTCTCTATCCCAATTTCCCTCTGGCCCCCACTCATTTGTGGCAAGCTTCCAACCATTGACCATTCTTCCTGGCCACTGTTTTCCCTGGCCTTGGATATTAGTCTCATACTATTTTTTTATAAGCCACAAGTGAATGCAGTCATTCTATATCTTTCCTTCTGACTCATTTCACTCAGCATGATACTTCCTATGTCCATGTATAAGCAAATTTTATATTCATGCTTTTAAATATATGTGAGTCTCAAATATTGCATGAAAGTACTGCATGATACAGTTTATTCAAAAGCTGGAGCAATAGAAATGTGGGTTAGGAAAGGAGGGTCTCCTTTCTATTTTTGACTGCTTCTATGTTGAGTTCCAACTTGGGTATTCTTCCAAAGTCTTGTTCAGAGGAAACATTGTTGGCCCCAATAATCCCCTCTCTGCTCACCTCCTTCAGCCCATCTCTGTGCAGTGTTCTGGGGAATGGAGAAGGATGGGAATAAGCACTACATGGTATGGGGGAGGGAGGGAGAGAGAGAGAAGAGAGAGAGAGTCATGACTTTTTACTTATTTATTAGTCTTCCCTTCCCCTCCTTTTGTTGCTGTGATACACACTTGGCTGTGTTACTCATATATTTGGTTGTGGTGCTCACTGGGTTCACACAGTTTACTGGTGGTGTCCCCACACACTTGGTTGCTGTGTAGAGGGGTAGCCTCTTGAGTGGATTGCATATAGCTGTGCTTGGTCCTTGTCAGCAGCTATGGAGATTGACCTCTCAGACTATGTTTGTGCAGAGGCATTTGGGTTCCTGAACCTTCTCTGCTGGGTCCTCTAAAGCCACTTACTTTTCAGTGCAGTTACTTTGGAGAAACTTCAGAGTCTGTGATCTTCATTCCCACCAAAGGTAGTTCTACAATTGGGACCCCCTCCCAACCATGGAGCAGTGCTCTCTGAGACCCTTCCTCTCCCCAACTTCTGGATGAATAAAGATGAGAGGCCAGGACACCCCAAACTACTGTTGCTGCAATCTGAATGCCCTGGGCCCAATCCTGGGGACATGTCTCACATAGATACACACCTTGATTAGGCCCTCTGTTGACATAAACCACTACCTCGATGTGAACCATTCATTGCTACCAGGTACTTAAGGAGAAACAGGCCATTGGAGGGCACACAAAGATAAACTCAGGCGCAAAGAAGGTTGTGTCTCACTCTCAGGTCTGGGTCAGGACTGAGGTTTTTCTGAAGGCTAGTTGTTTAATTACTGGGGAGGTCTTTGTCATCAGAATCTTACTGTAAAATGTTCATGTGGAACAATTTAGGACTAAAGGGGTCTAAAGTCACCCTTGGCCTGTCCCTGGTAAGGAGAACTGAGAGCAGGCTATGAAGAGCAGGCAGGATCCTTTAGTCCCCTGGGCCCCTTATTCCTTGGCAGTATTTACTTATCATATGGTTGCCCTTTCTCCTGGAAGAAAACATAATTGGTCTCCTTTACCTTGAGCTGGAGGGTTAGAGACTTATTCAGGACCTCCCATTGGAGTCTGAGGCCTTCTCTCCAAGAAGCCAGCCACAGCCAAAGGTGGGCATAGATGATAAATGAGCATCAGAAAAATCTGGAGTTGGCATCTACCCTCCAAGTGTATGAAAAACACTTTCTCACATTACCTAGGTGTACACCTTCAATAGGGAGTGTGTGTATGGGAAACAGGATATCACTCAATGTCCTCAGGGGTTGTCAAAGATTACAGGTAGTGTCAGTATATCTTCAAGTACTCCTTTCCCCTATTGGTTTGAGTCCCCCTTTACAGAAACAAAATGCAGAGCCTCCCTCACACCCTCTGGCCATGAGTCGAACTTACGCATGACAACCTTCCTGGGGCGGGGAATTGGCTGCAACTCTGCCGTCTTGAGTAGCTCAAGTATCTTTTGCTCCATGAAATGGCTGGTATGGATGTCAGGAGGCCTTATTCTGACTTCAGGGCACTTTCTATTGCACCCCACAGTCTTTCACCTATCCCAACAGGTTTGTAACTGCCTCATATAATGACCTTGGGCAAGCCTTCTTCACCTGAAGTTGAACAGATACAATGCAAGTCAACTTCCCTATTTCTGGGGGGATTTTAGAAATGTGTGGGGCTTTGGCTGTTTGTTACTAAGGTCTTTTTTTTCAAGGGCAAATTTCAGGGATGCTAAAAAGTGTCCTTGGATGCTAGAGAACCCCATATAAGCAAGAACTGACTTCTTGCCTTACAACACCCCAAATGCTGGACTCTTCAGAGACCCTACCTTTATTCTTTGATTTGAATCTGCCCGTCAGAAGTGGCAATACATCTGGTAGATTTGCCTGTTATGTGTGAGAACTCTGCTAGGAGACATGCGTTATGATGGGACATTGTCTTGGGGAAGTTGGAAATAGGAATGATAGAGCTGGAATTTACTCAGGGGTAAGGACAAAATAAGCTGGACTTTCTATTTTTTTCTTTGGTTTTGTTTTGGGGCCACACCCAGGGGGTGCACTCAGGAATCACTCCTGGCAGGTGTGAGGGACCATGTGGAGTGTGAGGAATCAAATCTGGGTCACTTATATACAAGGCAAATGCCCTATCCACTGTACTATTGCTACAGCCTCACCCCTGGGCTACTAATTCCATGCATTAGAGAGTATTTGGGACATATCACCCTGGCACTGGAGGTAGAGACAGGTGGAAGACATAGGGAAGCTGAGAGCAGGGAGAGGAGGTCTGAAGAGCTGTAATATCATAGTATGGCTGAGTAGATGAAAGAAAGCGGTGAGTAGAGCTGTTTACTGTGATCTGCTCTGCTGAAAATAGGGGTGTGGGGGCCCAGACATGCAGGAAGTTAAGGGAGGCATATTTTAAGGTGTAGAATTAATACTGCATCCCCGCATCTTTCCCTTTTAAATTCAGTTGCTTCTCCTAATAAATCAGGTGGGGCTGGGGTATAGGGGCTTGTCAGTCTGGAAAGAGCCTTTGGCTCATCAATTTCCATAGCACAGGCAGGTGGTTTAAGAGAATCAGATAATTACTGAGCCTTGAGAAGCCTAAGGCACTTCTTAACATCTGTACACACCTGGCTGTCACCTTGGACTTTATAAGCCCTTAGAATTGAGGGAGGAGAACTGCTAACAAGGCATTATGGTATTGCTCAGCGTTTGGCACTTTGCACATATCATAGTGTACCCTTCATGAGAAGGCAGGCAGTAACTGCATGGCACTGTATTTCAGCACCTGGGACAGTGACTTGTAGCGCATGGGCCCTAAATCCATGTGTCAGAAATCAAGTGTTTCCATACTATGAGTAGACTCTCTCTGTGTGTATATAAAGAGAGAGGAAGAGACAGGGAGAGAGACATAGATACACAGAGAGAAAGACAGATAACCATTACCCTGTACATCTGCCTTCTAAACATTCTTCCTACTGTTTGAGGCAAGAAATATGTAGGTACAGGAGATTTGGGGATCAAAATGTCTCGTGTTTTAAGCCCAGCTCAGCCAGACCTGCAAGATCTATGCTCTGGGTTGATTTCTTAATTTTCTTTGCCTCATCTGAGAAGCAGTATCAGTCATGATTTTAAAAAGAACGTAGTGAGCTAGTGCAAAAAAATGCCTGGCACAAGGCCTGTGTTCAATACTGCTTGAGTGGAAGCAGTGGAGGGCATAGCCAGGACAGTCACTGGGCACATTTAGGCCTGGGGCAGGGCAAAACTGGACTAGGGACACTCCAGCTCATGACATGGCCCATGTGTGACACATCACTTCAATTCAAAGCAAAAAAAGAGGCAAACGTGCAGGTGTTGTGAGCTTTTTATGAATCCAAGTTTATTTTATTAAAAGGAGAGTACTTTTGTGTGAGATTTTCATTCTTATGCCTTTTAGTGTTAAAATGTCATTGTTTAGTGATATGATGAGAAGATTTAAAGGCAAACTTTAAAAAAAAATACCCTTGGCTGGTAAAATAAAAGTCTTTAGTCAATAAAAGAAATTCTCCATTAAAAAAGATTTCTGTACATGAAATCCCAGTGACTGTGCACCCCAGATCTTGATTTTTCTGATGTTCTCTTCACTGGGAGGTGGAGTGGAGAGGAGGCACCATGGAGACAAGGCAGGAAGAGATCTCTGATGATCTGCATCTTGTATGCTTCCCTATTACAGCAGAAAGGACTTGATCACAAGCCTTAAAGCATGTGTTGGCAGATAAGAACTCTGGAAAATCTAGGTAGAAGGTCCAGCTCAAGCCAAGACTTGGGCAGAGACAAGCCAGATGTTCTAGGAGTCTGAATTGGAGATTTGGGGCCAGAGAGAAGAAGAAAGTGGGTATCAGAAAGCCACTCTGGTCTCAACAGACAGGCACAAGCCATTCTGGAATTAACCCAACCTGGGTTATCTCTTACACACTCTAGTGGTCCTGGGATATTCTCCCCAATTATATAGAAGACTGTGGAGGATAACAGAGATTTTTTTCTTTTTGGGTCACACCCGGTGATGCACAGGGGTTACTCCTAGCTCATATACTCAGGAATTACTCCTGCTGGTGCTTGGGGGACAATGTGGGATGCTGGAAATTGAACCCAGGTCGGCTACATGCAAGGCAAATGCCCTACCAGTGCTGTGCTATTGCTCCAGTCCTGACAACAGAGATTTTTAAAAAATAAAAAGTTGACAAGTCAGTAACTTGAAAATAGCAGAACCAAGAAGTAGGAGTGTTCAGATCTTGGTTGAAAGAGCTATAACTACTCTTAACAAGGGATGTTCTGGGGAGACAGGAACTCAAGTGGGTGGTAAAGATACATTCCTGGGACTGAGGACATGGCTCACTGGGGCAAGCACCTGCCTGGCATAGGCAAGGCTCTAGGTTTGATATTCAATACCACAAGCTCCCTCCCTATACCCCTTCTTCTGGCACCAGCAAGAGTAATGTCCCCTGACTAGCTCCACACCCAGTAACCTTGGGAGTGGCTGCTGAACCATATCCAAGGTAGCCTTTATAAAAATGCATAGTTTCCCTTTGATGAGTAGTTCTGTCTATGGTTCATCTGTGGAAGAGGGTGTTTTGTTTATTCCTCTTGTGTTATGTCTATGGAAATTATATTCTGTGACCATATAGAACCTGAGTTCATATTGGATACCCAATGTAGTCTGCTCTAATACTTATGTGTGGTTCTCAAACTTTACTGAGTACCAGTAAATACATACCTCCCCTTAGTTCTAGTGCAGTAATTCTAGGGTACTTCAGGAAACCCAGGAATTTGCTCTTGAACAGGTTTTGTGCTGTTGGTTCTTGGGCCACAATTAGATACCCTTTGCTCCAGAATGTCCCTAACCTCTAGGCCAGCAATTCAGGCAGATGCCTCCAGAGGGGCTAGGAAAATCCTCCTGTGGGTTAAGGAAATTGTGGGTGATAGAAGAGCTGGTAGAGAGCCCAGGAAAACTTTGGTTTAGGGGGAGAGTGCTTTGTTGCTTACTGGGCAAGAATTCCCCAAAGCCAAAGCTCAGATCCTTTACACAAAATTAAAGGGGGTGAGTAGAAGACCCTTTGCCAATGCATTTGCTAACTCTCACTGCTTTAAGTTTCCTTCTACTTCCCATGAATCACACCTTGTATTATTGTATACACTCTCCTCTCCTCCATATGTACCCCATGGGCTAATGTCTTAGCCTGAGCATTAATACCCTTCTGCGGGCCTTATCCAATCTTTCACATTCACAGAGGAAAATATCCAAGGGATTGGGCCAGTGTGGTCCATCTGGAAAGTGAGATAAGATGACCATTTGTGGTCTCTGGAGCCAGCTCACCAGCATTAAGCTCTTTTACCAGTTTTTTCTCTGTTGAGGCTGTTGGTGAGTATGTTTTTTTTTTTTTTTGGAGAGGGGGTTGCATTTAATTCCTGAAATCTGGATTGCTGCTCAGTATGGCCAAGGAATTGTGATGCACATGGCCTCTGTGCTGCATAAGTTGTGGGCACAATCATACTGCAGTCTATGGAAGTGTTGCCCAGGAGTTTTGTAGTAAAAGAACAGAACGGTCACGGGGCATGACACTTAGCAAGGCAGGCAATTTTGGTGGCATTTATTTCTCCTTTCCAGTGCTACTAGTGGCCCCCTTCAGAGACTATCTTTGCATAGAGTAGAAACTTTGAGGTTGGCTACTGAATGTGGAGACATCTAGGGCTATATCTACCTTCCAAGGAAAGCTCTACCAGTTCTTGTAGAACCTATCTGAGATAAGTGCAAAGGCCCAGGATCACCCTATAGTGCTTTTGGGAAGGGATAAGCTTCCTGATTTTATTCTTCATGCGAAGGCTGATGTCATGTATTGGGAGATTCTGGTGAAGGGAAAGTTTCTTTTTCAGTTCTATATGTAGCCCAACGTCAGTTATTTTGAGAAAACTTCAGTTTCCTTCATCCCTTTCCCAAATGGAATATATGTTTTCTAAGGAATAGATGTGACTGATAAACACAAGTGTAGGGTTGGGGCTAAGTACAGAATAGGAGACCCAAATGCCAATGAGACATGAATGGGTAGAGAAGATTTAATATGTGTGTACCAGGGAATACTATGCAATTATAAGAAAAGGTGAACTCAAGCAGTTTTCTTGGATGGAACTGGAAGGTATCATGTTAAGTAAGCAAAGTAAGTCGGAGAGAGAACAGATACCAGATGATCTCACTCATTTGTGATATAAAGAGAGAGAGGCCAATAAAAGGGGCATAGATAGCATCTAATGATAACAAACCATTAGCCTTGAAAACTCAGATTACCAAGGAGGTAGGGATGGGAGAGACTAGAAATGTGGACTAAAAGTGACAGAGGGACAGAGGTGAAGCATCATTGATACTTTGGTGATAATGAAGATGCAGAGACTTTGTACTTCAAAACCATAAACACTAACACTGTTGTAGACACATTACCTCAATGACAACAAAATTTTAAAAAGTGGAAAAAGAGAAAACTTTTTCTCTTTAAGAAAAAAAAAACTTTTTCTCAATAAGAAAACTTCTAATATGCCCGTGAAAACTGATAAAGCCAGAAATATTAAAAACAGAAACAAAAGGAAAAAAGAGAATGAAGAGCAGGACTGGGGTGTCTCCTTCTATTCTACTTCATGTCTGCACCCTTCACTATTCCTTGACTTAAGCCTGCAATTTGTCCAATAAACTCTCTAGTGTCAGCTCTGTGTTGGGTGCCAGGGGACAAAATATCTATAAAACATGGCTTTGTCTGTGAGGATGGAGAACTGGAGAGGCAGCCGGAGCCCTGGGGATCTGATGGGGGCAATAGCAGAGGTGCCTTAGATTGTCTGAGATGTCTCCCCTAAGAACAGGTTATCTGGAATTGACACTTAAAGGGACCAGGTGGAGTTTAAAAAAGGAAAAAGAGGAGTGGGAATTAGGAAGATTCTAGACATGGGGTGCATAGCGGGTGGGGGTGGGCAGTATGGACAAAATCCTGGAGGTGAGAGACAACTCAGGGTTTGGCATCATCCAGAGCTGAATGGGACTGAGATGAAAGTTTGGTGGGTTAGGAATGGGGGTGGGGTGGGAAAGGCTGGAGTGCTAAGGCATGAAGGCGCCTGGATTCCATGCAAAGCAGAAAAAAAGTCTCTCCCCAAACCCATAGGGAAATGCTGGGGAATTTTGAGTAGGCAAGTAGCATGATCAGAATTTCATTTGAGAAATATCTCTCTGATGGAAGTGGGGAGAACCAACTGAAAAGCAGTGATAACATTTAATTCCTCAAAGTAATGAGCAGTTAGGAGGTGATCATAAGACTTTATTTGAAGGGTACTGAGAACCAGGAGATGGGAAGGAACACTAGTTTGTGTTCTCCCCTGCCTCAACCCTGGGGCAGGGGCATTGTCCCCTAACCTCCCCATGTCTAGGCAGGGATCCAGGGCAGCTACAGTTACTGGGATAAGAGCAAACGTCTCTAAAAGTCCAGAGGGAGAGAATTTGGTTGTGCTTCTGTGTGTGTGTGTGTGTGTGTGTGTGTGTGTGTGGTGGGGAGGGGGGTCTTCCTGCTCTGTGGCTTGAAGCCTTTTGCAGAAACAGATCTCCCAAGCAGAAACAGAAAATGTCTTTCAAAACTGGTTTCAGGGGGCTGGAGAGATAGTGCAGTGGGCAGAGCGCCTGTCTTACATGTGATTGACCCGGGTTCAGTTGATTTCCTGGCAGCACATATGATTTACTGAGCCCAGCCAGGGGAGATCCCTGAGAGCAGAACCAGAAATAAGCCCTGAGCACTGCAGGATGTGGCCCAACACCCATTCTGCATCCCCTCCCCTGCCTCCCCTAAAGAAAAAAAAATCAAAGATGAATCTAAGTAAGAGGAGATAAGCCACATGGCCCTAGGAGCAGGCTACCCTGTGAAATCTTTCTGAGCTGAGCCCTGCACTTACAGGTGAGAAGCACCAGGACCATGTAGGGCCAGCCTCTTCCCCTGGGTTCCTACCCTTTCCCCACGTTTCTATGACAATCCCTTCGCCATGCAATCATTATTTCTGCTTTTGATTGCCTCACTGCACCTCCATGGGTGCTAGGGGAAGGGAGCTAATTATGTGCTATAAATACCAGTCAGAATGAGTTCCCAGGCCCCTGACCCAGCTTCTCTTCCTTGGTTCTTCTGTGATGGCTTGTGCATAGTGAGTGGATGCCGTCTACATGGCAATCCACAGATCTGATTCCACACCATCCAGTCTCGGCTGTGCTTACTTTCCCACAGTGAGCAGTTGGAGTGGTCAGGAATCAGCAGAAACAACAATAACATCAAGGACAGCCTCTAAGTGCCAGGCACAGTGCTAGGATCCAGTAATCTGGGGATGACTCAGAGCCTGGTTCTGCTTTCAAGGAACTCCAGGTCTAGAAAAGGAGACTAGGTTCAGCAGCAAGGGGTTTTGATAAGGTGTATGTCTCCTAGGCAACAGGGAGGCACCAGAGGTCTGCCTGCAGTAGAAATGGAGGGCTTCATTGAGGACGCAATCCATGTACCCATTCCTCAAAGAGCCAGAGATCTGGAGAGGCTGGGAGGGCACTTCAGAGAAGGGGCAGTAGGGTTGCGAAAATGGAGCTGAGAGCATATCATCCCAACAATCTGACCCTCTTGTGACTCTAGAGTAGATGGCAAGAAGGAAGAAGGATAGTCTGAATCGGCTTGGAGAAATCTTGGTGTCCCAGGGTCACTGGGAGTCACCCAGTGATCTTTTCAACAATCCCATGGTTTGATCAGAGGCATGCTTTGGGAAGATTCCCTCCTGAGAGAGGCTGGGGCTCCCTCCCTCTGGTCACTTAGCTTCAGGATTTCAAAAGGGCTGCTTCGGGGGCTGGAGCTCCAAAGGAGGTGAGGGTAGTGGGCAAGGAATGACAATGAGGATGCAATTAACATCTTACAAACAGAAGGAAAATGCAGACACCTCACTGGAAGAGGGGAATTATGCACCAGGGGGAGGGAGAGAAAAAAATCCTTTCCCTAATAGCTCTCCCACTTTCATTAGTTCTGACAGTGAAGGCTGCATTTCTGTGTGTTCCATGGCAACGGTTTCCAGGAAGAGCAGCGCCAGAGGAGCGCAGGTTCTGAAGACTTTCAATCAGTCCGAAAAGCTTAGCCAGACAAAACATCTCGTGCCTGGCTTCGCAGCCACTGTGGGCGCCTCAGGGAAAGGGCATGACGTCGTGGGCAAACATACCCCCTCGGTTGTGATGGGTACTCAGTGCAGAAAGCAGAAGGAAAAGTCAATTCCAGGGCCTGGAGGACCCCAGAACTGCAAGGCTGGGGTCTGATACTCCAGGAGGGAAGTGAGGCAGAGGCATCAAAGCCTCCCCCGTGAATCCCTCCTCTTCTTCCCTGTCCCCCCAGGAAGCACTCCGCTCTTTCTCCAGTGTGCATATGCTGGAAGGGGGGACCAGGCTCAGGCGCCAGATGGCCTGGATCTGAATCCCAGACACTTCCCTAGCTTGCTGGCCAATCTTAGGGAGCTGACGTCACCTCCTGGGGTTCAGCTCCTAATGTGGCCCCGCGTTGTCTGGTGCATACATGAGCTGGCTCATGGAAAATACCTTGTTCCAGAAATGCCTCGTTTCAGGGTTGGGGCTGAATTCCAGAGCCCCCCTCTTTTAATGGTGTGGCAAGGTGCTATGGTTCTATGAGGGGTGCCAACAACTCATGCACACACTGGTTCCCAGCTCAGCCACTTGCAATGATGCCGCTTTTAATTTCCTCCTTTCTCCTTCCTCCCCCAGAATTCTTCCTGTGTCCTTCTCAACTTTTCCTCTCCCCTCTGACCATACTGCAAGGAAGGACAAATTTGGCTCTGTGGCCGTTGTCCCTTGACCTCTGAACCTGTTATATATATAATATCTAAAGCAGTGGGGGCCCAAGTTGGTAAGGCAACATAAAAACCTAGGCACTCTCGAAGAACCCCCTGTCTTCTTTGTCCTGTTACCCATCCAAACCCCCCAACACATCCAGGGCTCTCTGTGCTCAGAAGCTCTGCTCTGGGCACCTGGGATGTGTTCTTGAGAGAAAAGACAAATGAGCCGTTGTCCCCCCACACCCTGAGGAATACAGACCCCCTGAGAGGTGGGAGGAGCATTGCTGGAGCATGCAAAGGGGTTGGGTAAAGGCAACCCATGTGGGTTGAAGGTGAGAGAGGCTGGCGTGTGAGGGGGTTTGCGATTACAGGAATGGGAACTTTCGACTTTACTGGGAAAACAACTCTTGGGTAGAGATGTGGGGCGAGTAGGGGCCTTGGGGGACAGGAAGCGTAGACCAAGAAAAGGCACAGAAGAGGCATGTGATGGGCAAGTTCAAGAAACAGCAGGAAGGTTAGTATGGTGAGATGAAGAAGGGGGTGTGTCAGGGTCCTGGGGTCTAGTCTGGGAGTTCTGAGTATCTTCTCTTGAAGAAGCCCTCAAGTAGGGCTGCTCCTTGACCTTTCTCTTCTTTCCTCCTACCATCCAGAGTGTCTAAATATTTTTGTTTATTGGATTTTTAAAAAAATTTATTTATTTTGCTTTTTGAGTCACACTTGGCAATGCATACTCCTGACTCTACACTCAGGAATTACTTCTGGTGGTGCTGGGGGACCATATAGGATGTTGAGAATTGAACCTGGGTGGGCCGCATGCAATGCAAACACCCTACCTGCTGTGCTAACGCTCCAGCCCCTGTTTATTGGATTTTTAAAAAGAATCTATTCCATGTACTGGAGTTTTATGGAAGAGGTTACTTAAATCAAATCTTTCAAAACAACACGTGTTCAAACTTACTGATCCATGGGGAAACTGAGTCTTAGAAAAGACAAGTGTTGGGCCAGGGCAACACAGCCAACCAGTGGAAGAAATAAACCCAGATGTCTATGGAGGACTTTATCTGTGATGTATGTTGGTGTCATGGGAGGGCTGGGAGTGGGCTTCATGCCTAAAACAGCACACACAAGGCCACAGCAGCTAGAGTCCCATGGACCTCCACCCTCTTCGCAATTCAGCCTGGGCTGCTGTCTGACACTTTCACTGTGTGGTTCTGTCGGGTTCAGCTATCACCTCTTTGGTTAAGCCTGGATTCTACACACCGACAATGCAGCCTTTTGTGACATTTGCCAGCATTGATCGATAATAGCCCTGAAACAAGTCACACTGTCTTCCTGCGTCACTGCTTCCTGCTCTGGAGGTGCAGAGACATAGGGTTTAGATGAGGTTGGGGTTTCATAATAAATGTAATGTCACAGGGAATGGTCTGGCACAGGAAAGGTTGGCAGTGGATGTTGATGGGGCTAAATACATTTTTGTAGCCTTGGGAGACATTCTCTTTCATGGATGTTTATAAAGAGAAGATACTGTGAGCAGTATGGGCTTCAGAATAAAGAATACCCAAGTGAAAAACAGGAAGATAGCTCAGTGATCAGGGGTGCATGGCTTGCAGAAACAGGGACCTGAATTTGATTCCCTGTATTGCCTGCAGACCCCAACCCAAACACCACCATCAGGTGTTGCCCCGATGGCCTCCAGCACTACTGGACCTCAGAACGCCTTATTGCCAGGTCCAGGCATCCAGTCAGCCAGTTGACCAGATATTACCATGACTGGCCTTTTCATCCCCTGGGCAGTGCTTGGCAGCCCTCTTGAAAAAATGTATTGCCATACCAGAGTCTCACTGTCACATCTTTGAAGCGATAATAACTGATTGGATCTTGGAGTTATTAGAATTAGATTATGTATAACGCTCAATAGTAGTTGCACATACTCCCTTAGGCTGAAACACCATTTTTGTGGTCCTGGGAAGGGGTTCTCAAACTTTTGTGGGTATTAAAGTCACCTCGATTTTTCTTTTTAACATTTTTTGTGGGGGGGGGGAGGGGAGATGGGGTGAGTCATACCAGACAGTGCTCAGAGCTTACACCCAGCTCTGTGCTGTCGTTGGAGGTGTTCAAGGGATCCTATGTAGTGCTGATGATGGAACCTCAATTGGCCACATGTGAGGCAAACCCCTTTTCCACTCTACTATCTCTCTGTCCCCAATTGATGGGCTTGTTGAAACACAGGTTTCTGACTCTCATTTCTACCCACTGGAGTTTTTGACTCAGTAGCTATGGGATAGATCCTGAGACCTTGCATTTTGATAAATCCCAGGTGAGACAGATGCTCTTCTCTGGGTGTCACACTTTGGATATCTTCCATAGATGATGTGAGACCTTCCAGGGAGGGAGGCATTTGAAACTGTGCCCATGCAGAGGCCTAGTCCCTGGACCAGAGAATCAGCTGACTTCACACATCCAAGTGGCCAGTGCATCAACCTCAGATCTGTCAAGTGCACAGAAATCCATCATCCAACAAAGAAAACATCACAGAGGGCTCTCCCCACTCCTGTTTCTTCTGTTCCACTCCTGTTTATTTCAACTGAATTATCGCTGGCCTCTTGTATATGCTGAAGTGGAGTAAATTATAAGATGCTAATATCGGTGAGCAAGAAAACAAAATCAAATAGGGATGGAACCAAAAGTCAGCATTTATAGCTTTGGAACCTTTCCCATAATTTCTCAGCTATACTGTCATCCTGGACACAGGATGTTGGGTTCCCAGGTCTTAAAAATAGTTCCGTGAAAATAAGCAAATTCTCTGATTCAGAGTTCCAAGACCTATTTGGCCTACTGTCCCCTTTTCAGAAAAAATTTGTTTTCCAGTTTACTTTCTTCAAGCAAACATAAAATGCCCTTTACCCCAAATTGTTACTATAGTTGTTACTGTAGTCTCCCCTCATAATTCCAGCACCCATGGGGGACCAAATCACCCACTGTGAGTAATATTGTTCGAATTGCTACAAAATAAAATTTATAAACTTTATTCTGGTGTTCAAACCTGAATGATTTGGTTGTAGCCAATACTAGCTCACCATTAACTAAAATAATTCCATACTCCCCCTACATCCTGGTTTTGGCTCTCATAGTTCCTTCCAGCTTAATTGTTCTCCCACTGATTGAGATCCAAGCAAAATATCTCTCTTCTAAGGGTGCTCTAACTCAAGGATTGACAAACAATAGCCTGCTGACCAAATAATCCACTATCTGTTCTTGTAAATAAAGTTTTATTGGAACATATGCATTCCCATTAATTTCTCTACTGTCGATGGCTGACACTGCTGCAATGAGAGCGGAAGAATTGTAATAGAGACCATCTGGTCTGCAAAGCTTAAAATATTTATTATCTGGCTCTTTATGGAACAAGTTTGCTGACCTCAGTTCCAAATGCAATGTCATTCTCTCAGTGAAACCCAACCGAACCCCACCAACTTACATTCATCTTACTTTGTACTGACACCTCTGGGTTCTTCTCTCTATGACTATATTACTAAGCATAATGGGTTTCCAAGTATATCCTTTTTTCTCATTGATCTGTATGTCTACACAGCTATCGCTTTGAGATCACAGTGTTTTGTGCTAGGCCCAGAAAGATCCTATTAAAATACTTTCCTTAAAGTCATTTAATAAAGCCTCAGATGTGCAAAGCAAATAAAGTGTCCAGAAATATAAAAAAAAAAGGTTGACTAAAATCTGAAGTAGCCATATGAGGTTATTACTATGAAGCAAGTAAAATCAGTTTCTCCAGAACAAATATAATGACTGCAGAGAAATTGTTTATCATTTAAAATGAAGATTCAGAAGGGATTCTAACAGTGTATCCAATAACACCTCACTTTCATAAGTAAGTGAATAAATAAATATGCAGATAAATTAATTTACAAGATTAGAAGGAAATATGTAAAAGTTTTATTCCTCTCTGGGTAGAGGCTTATGGGTGACTTTCATTTTGTTACTTTATTAGTTTATATGTTTTTCATAATAAGAATATATTGCTTTTAGAACCAGGGGAAAATACAAGTTATTAAAACATTAGCAATTGGCTCTATTCTGGCTCCACCATTTTCTCACCCTATGACCTTAAAAATTCATCTAGCCTCTGCTTTTCCACTGTACAATATGGGAAAGCATGGCCACCTTGGAGCTTTGCTTAGTTGCAAGTGTTGACACGGTCTATTGCACTCCATAGTGCCCTTGCAGGGGGAGGGTTACGGCACTTTACAGGCAGTGGTGTGCAGTAAAGTTGTGTATCAATACTGGACACTTACTGTTGGAACAATATTACCTAAAAGTAAATAAATTTTTAAAAAACGTCCTTTTCCCAAGCAGGAGACTTGAGCATCTGGAGCCTCAGTGGTATGATGAGAGTATCTGGGAGCTCCCCTAAATCTGAGCTGGCACCTTAAAGTGGAGTGGGGCTGTGATGGAGCAGAAGGTGTGGAAGCTGTTGCCTGTTAGAGGCGGTGCATGCTTCCCAGCCCAGAGCCAGGACAGACAATGACAGACAATGCTAGGGGCCTTGGCTTATTTAGTCCAGTCTTTTTTTTCTTTTTAACTTTTTAATTTTTATTAGTGAAACACCATGGGGTACAGTGGTAGACTTACAAATTTTTGAGTTTGGGTTTCAGTTATACAATGATTGAGATCAATAGGCCAGTCTTTAAGCCTTCCTTATCTCATTTTTGCCCTGAAGTAGCTGTTCCAGCCCAGGACCCAGGAGCCAGTCCTTCCACTTTTTCATCAGGCTGTTCCTACCATTTCCTTTTTTCCTTAAAGTCACACCTTCAGGGCTGGAGAGGTATACAGCAGATAAGGCACTTGTCTTGTGTAAGGTCGACCTGTTTGTGTGTTTGTGTGTGCATGTGCACATGTGTGGGTATATGTGGTTGGGGGGGGCATTTCTAGAGAGAGAAGGCCACACACCTAGTGATGCTCAAGGTTTCTTCCTGGCTCTCTGCCAGGGAGATCAGTCATAGAGGTGCTTGGGAAACCATATAGGGTTCCAGGGATCCAACCCGAGTTGGCTGCATGCAAGGCAAATACCCTGTGCACTGCACCATCGCTCTGGCTTCTGACCCTGATTTGATCTCTAGCACTGAATATGGTCCTCAGAGCTCTACCAGAAGTGATCTGTGAACACAGAGCCAGGAAAAAGCCAAGAGCATGCAGGGTCTGCTCCTCCTGCCCCAATAGTCACACCAGACTCCCATAGAGGCTTATGCTTTTGTTTTCTTAGCCGGAATCTTTCTGCTCTCTCCACAACTGGCTGAAAACGTGATCTGTCCTATAGCTTCTAAGTCATGATTTCTCATCTCCTTTCTGTTCCCTCCCTTCTCCTCTTTTCCAAATAACCTAATCATTATTTCCACCCCTGTGATCAGCAAGGCGAGTCAGGGGAGGCCAGAGTAGATGAGGGAGATCAGTTAAGAGTCTGCTAAATTGGTCTTGGGCTGGCAATGTAGAAGAAGAGAAGTACACAGGTTAGCATAGAGAGAGAATCTGTACAAGTGCCATCTGGGGAAAATGAGACCCCAAATGGGAATATGACACGACCTGAGATCATGCATTGACCACATGATGGACAGGAGCTGGCCTCAGATCTCAAAGTTCTTGGGCAGGTCCTGACATTGAGCTGTCACTCATCTCCCATGAGCCATGACATTCTTCAATGCTTACTCTAATGTTGGGACTGGGAGCAGTGGAGATGACAGCTCACTGGTGAAGTCAATCTGTCTTCAGCTTCATAACTTGGGATGCTCGGCTTATTCTCTGTGTCACTGTCCCCAAACCCTGAGGGAGTCCACATCTCCAAACTGAAATGGGGCTTCAGAAGCACTGTGGGTCTCATAGATTATGCCCTGGGTGAGGACAAGGAGAGGTTAGTCTTTGCTGAGCACCAACGGTCTTGGTTTGTGGACTGACTGTGAGTTGGCCTTAATTGGGGGGGGGGGTCCTCCTTTTGCTTTGCTTCTTGCATGGCGTGATAGTGGAAGGAGGCTGCTGAACAATGACTCCTAGGAGCAGGTTGCCTATCCTCAGAGCTCCATGCCACATGGGATTCCAGAGATCTATGGAGCTCTTCTCCAGCTCTGTTTCTTGCTAGAGACTTGAAAATTCTGTGGTTCTAGGGATACTGACTTCTAGCTCTGACCAATGACTTAATCCCTCTTCCTGGCTTTGTGGTTTCATCTCTAGAGTTCTAGAAGGTACCATGAGTATATGCTCTCTGTGGCTCAAGAGGGAGAATCAAATATCTGAATGGGTAGAAGTTTGGAAGTCCTCAGGCAGAACCTACCTCAGTCTTTGTTGATCACCTCCTGTTCAGGGAAGCTCCTTTCTGTTTGATTGAGTACCTGTATGATTTGACAAAGGTAATGGTGTCTGTAAGACCTCACAAAGGGCTTTGCTTAACCGTGCGGTCAGTTACTAGACCATATTCATTTGTCCACAGCTTAGTTTCTATGGATTTTTGACTAGTCTCTGAGAAATTAATATCAGTCAGAGGTGATCAGTTCTTTACCAACTTTTCCCAGTCATCAGCTAATTATTTCGAAACCATACCCAAGGACCACAGATGCCACAAATCATATCATTGTTTCTGCATCTCAACCAGATGAGATCCTACTCCATCCGAACATACAGTAGTGAACCAAATGTGCTCTTCACTGGCACAGAGCCTGTCTTCAATTTCATGATTTCCATGAGAAAAACTTGTAGGGTGAGTCTCAGAGAGATGGAATCATTTTATCACAGGTCAGACCCAAGGTTGGCAGTCATGTGGGCTTCAAGCCTCAGTCACCCTGACTTCATGGCTCCTGCTTTTCAGCCTCTAAAGTCTTCCATCCTCACATTGTTCTGCAAAGTGGTGGCTCACCTTATGCTTGAAGACCTCAAGCCTTGCTATTTCCCAGCAGGCCTATAATTGGTGGGCTTTAATGAGTGTTTTACTTTGGTTTCCCAAAAAGTAAACTCTCCTTCCTTCTGCTCTGGCCTGACTTCAAGCATTTCTGCCTAATCCTGGGCGGAGGGCCATGGAGGGTCCCCTGGGCTTCAACCCATAAGAGCAGCTCTGTGTCCAGGTTGCTGGTTTCTTCTGCATCTTCAAGGAGCCTTAGACTGAAGTTTTTTTTGTTTTTTGTTATTTTTTTCCGTCTCCAGCTCACACCAATCAGTAATCTGTGTTGATTATTGAGAAGGGGGAGAGATAAAGGGAAAGAGAAGGCACTCTGATTCTTGAGGATTTGCCAGTTTCTCTGGAATCAATGTTGTCATGAAGGCCTCAAGCTGACTTGAAAGCAACACAAGGTCACTGAAAGGAGATTTGAGAGGGGGGACGGGTGATCAGCCTTTCAGCCTGAGGTTCCCCTTTCATTTGACTTGACTCTGAGAAGCCCAGATGGGGCTTGGCTAATGGATTTGTCACCCAGTTTTGCTCTTGCCATCCCCTTGAGACACTTCCCCTGCCTGTAAAAATCTTCAAAGCTCAGAATTATAATGAACCTTGGCCTGCCAAGCTGGGCTGCCCAAGTCTGAGCTGGGAACACTGGGCACCTGCTCACCATCAGAGAGAGCCAGTCTGGCATTTCTACCACCATGCCAGGCCTAGGGGTGCAGGTCATGTTATCAGAAAAGTGCAGGGTTTGTATTCAAGAAGCAATGAGCACGCCCATGTGGGAAACCCCATGAGAATTATGCCAACACCCAGATGGAGGCCTTAATACTGCACCAGTCAGCTGCAGAGACTCTCAAACCATTTGGTCTCATCTCCCTCATTTTACAGGGAAAAGCTAAGGCCCAGACAGAGTGTGTGGCTTGTAAACTAGTGATAGAACCGGGAATTTGGATTAAAAATCCTTCTACCTGAACATGTAGCAGTCAGCTTCCTTGCAGTAGACCATTGGAAGCTTCTGTAAGTTTTCAAACCAGGGAGAAGGAACATCTCCCTTCTGCCACAATTTTTCAGAGGGTTTCCTGGTGTTGGCACTGAAGGTTCTTCTGTGTCCTGGACATCCCTTCAGTTCAGGTGTACTCAGACAATCGACCACATTCCCCTCCATCCGTATTTTTCTCCCTTCTATTCCTCATGCACTGGTTTTTGTCCCAGCCTGCAGAGATCTTAGAGACAAAGAAAGTACTGGTTGAAGTACTTTGAAAAATGAATCAGGGAGCTTATCCTCAGAGCTGGGCCAGAGCTCACAGGAACCTCTTTCCACCCCCCGCCCCATACCTCCACGTCTAAGTTTTATTTTTTAGATTTATTAGATTGTAAAGGGCAGCAATCTATGAAGACTGCTAAAGAAATTCAATAATAGGGAAGTATATAAAGTATTTTAAATGGACTATCCTCAGGTGAACCTACTGCCTGATATATCACACACATTTCCTCTCAAAGAGGATTCTTTCTACCTATGTCATTTATATGTATATATCTCATCAAGACAATCTCTACACCTTTATTGTGTTTTATAATTAGTATAAATATTACAGTAAAAGTGCGACTATACTACTCATCTGCCTTTGTAATCTGGATTTTCACTTAACTCATCATAAGCCCCTTTCCACATGAATCATTTAGGAATTATCTCCTTCATAATGGGCTGGAGCGATAGCACAGCGGTAGGGCGTTTGCCTTACACGCGGCCAACATGGTCGACCCGAGTTCGATTCCTCCGCCCCTCTCGGAGAGCCCGGCAAGCTACCGAGAGTATTTGATATGCCAAACACAGTAACAACAAAGTCTCCAATGGAGATGTTACTGGGCCCGCTCGAGCAAATTGACGATCAACGGGAGGGCCTTTACCTTTACCTTTATAATGCTAATATACTATCCCATCTAATGTACTTAATAAATGTGACTTTTTAGGAAAGTAAAATTTTATTTATGTCTTTTAAAATTATAAGCATGATTTTATATATTTGCTCTATGACATCATTTGTGTATAATTTATATAATTTTTTATAAATAATTCATTGGGGGCCAGAAAGATAGTACAGCAGGTAAGGCACTTACCTTCCATGCAAGTGTTCTGAGTTTGAGTCCTGGAATCACATATGATGTCCCAAGCATAGTCAGGAGTGAATCTGAGCAATACAGTCAGGACTAAACCCTGAGCAGAGACAGGTGACCCCAAAAAACAAAAAAAGAAAGAAATATATCTACACTTAGAATGGTTGTGTGGGAGGATTGCTAAGAAGATTTTTCTTATTTACATTCCCCTCTCAGTCTCTGTGCCTGCTGATTTTCCACATTGCCATCAGGCATGGGTATTCCTCATCTAAATCAGTCATCTATGTGATGGGTTAAATAACCACCCTTAAAATGGATGGCTTTCCTTTAAATTTCAGCAAGGATGAGAACCTGTGCACACATCAACAGAATTTCTGCATTTTTTTTCCTTTTTTGGTTTCTGAAGTCTTCACTTGAGTGTGCCCAGGCCTGTGGATTACCAAAAGTTAGCACTTCAAAGAAGTTCAGAGAGCAAGTGCTGTCTGCTCTGGTGTTTGTTCTACACAAGAAATCTTTATTAGTTTTCTGTTGTTTACTGGGTGTAGGTTTGTGGGGGCACTAGACAATGAAGAAATATAAAACAAAGTTCCTATTTCTGAAAGTCTATAAACACACACATACAGGAATGGTTTCCAAACTCAATTGGCCTTTTGCCTCCTTTTAAGAAAAAAAAAAGTTACCTGGAAGTTTATCTACTTTAAGCAAACCAACAGAAAATCTGCCCAAACTGCACCCAAACTACCCAAACTATGACCACTATTATCATTTCAGCATCCCTGAACATTCCTGCTTCCAGGAGGTGGTGTTACTCACCTTAGAAAATACCGGAATAGAGGATGTGGCCCACCTATTGCAGAGGGCCAGTCTTCAGATTCTAAATCAGATCACTGGTTCTGTCACTTGAGTTCTCCCAGAAATGACATTGAACATAGGCTTGTGGCAGAGATGGGCTTGATAATAAGCAATCCTCCCTGCAGCCAAATTTTGGGAAACTTTATCAAACTAGTGACTCCACCAGCCTCACACAGTGCCCCCGACCTCCCACCCTGGGCCATACTGCAGACCCTCAGAACTCCAAAAGACACTGCAAAAACCCAGGGCAGACTGATTCTGGACTCAACTTTTCATGTCTATACCTGCCACAAAGGACCCCTAGAATGGCCATGGGGTACATAGTGCCTGTCCTTGGGGTGCTCCTTGGCTGACAGGCCTTTATGAAAATGTGTTGGCAGCCTACCTGGAAAGATTTCAATTGCTGGCAAAGTTGGCTGCCCACCTGGGAATGGCCCTTTCACATTTACCTGCCTCAGTGGTTCCCAGCCCAGGTGCTATGTAAAGACCACCTGGGGAGCTTTAGAAATATATGGACCCACCTCAAGAGGTTTTTACTCAGTTGTTCTGGCATGAGGCCCAGGCAGCAGTGTTTTGTAAGAACTCCCCAGGTGATTCTAAAGTGCAGCCAGGGCTGAAAGCACGGGCTGCCCTCATCACTGGGGGATTTTCATAGAGATGAATGACTTCATTACCTGGCCAGTAGTTGGGGATTGTTCCCAGATTGGTCTCGGCATTGTCTCTGTGGTTGTCATCTTCCTTAGCCTTTTTTTTAAAAAATTTTTTGATGGTGGCAGGCTGGAGCGATAGCACAGCAGTAGGGCGTTTGCCTTGCTCACAGCCAGCCTGGCTGAGCCAGGTTCGATTCCTCTGCCCCTCTCAGAGAGCCTGGCAAGCTACCGAGAGTATTCAATATGCCAAACACAGTAACAAGAAATTTCACAATGGAGATGTTTCTGGGCCCACTTGAGCAAATCGATGGGGGTGGCAAAGGTGCTGTGGATTCACACCTGATGTTTGTCTCTTACCGCCAGGCCTATGAGGTCCCAGTTTTCTTGTGGTTAACAGAGGGACTCATGTCCCTTGAGCTCAAGTGTCTATTCTAGAATCTAGTGCTTGTGGGACCATAGGGACATAGTCTCTCCATGCCTCAGTTTCTTCACCTAAAGTTGTGGAAAATACTAACACTATCCCCAGAGTATTGGTGGATTAAATAAGTTTCTTGTTTTCAAAGTACTTAGACAGTGGCTGGCAAGGATAAACATTTAGTAAACATTATGCCCACCCTCCCAACTAAGGGGCAAGGAAAATCAGAGACAAAGCAGGTTTCTGTTGAATTCCCCACCTGGATTGTTCTTTCCTTTTAACTCAGCTTCTCTACTCTTCTTGTCCACTCTGTCTACCTAATTGCCTACCTCCCTCTTTCCCAGAAGCCAATTATCAACAAAACCTTTCTTCACTCTGGCGCCCTGCTTGTGAAAGTAAGTACCTCAGAACAGCAGGTGACCTGTAAGAACACGCCTCTTGAGGGGTCTTTTTCTCTTTGGAAAGCAGCAGAGAGCAGAGGGAAGAACGTGGGCTTGGGAAACAGAAGGAAATGGTTGGAATTCTTTCTAGTGCTCCTTACTAGTGGTGTGAACTTGAGCTAGACCTTTCGTGCTCAGCATCGCTCTTCTCACCTGTAAAATGCAGATTGCAAGTTCTACTGAGCAGGAGACTGGGACAGAACCCAAAGGATTTGCCTAGTGTGTTCTTGGCACATGCTAAGTGCTCAGGGAGCATACAGCCCCGGAAAACCAGCCCCATCTGGTTTTGCTCCTAATCCAACTATACTATTTACCTACGTCCCCACCACCACAACCACTAAAGAGGCAGGAGGCTCCCTACTCCCTATGTGGGAGGAACTGTTAACACATTATCATGGCATCCGCAGAGTCAGTGGATCTGGGAGGCGAAAGCAGAGAAAAAAGTTCAAGGATAGTATCCCAAGACTGTCTGCCTGCCTTTGAATTGAGCAGCCAGGATTCGCTGAGGATTGATTTGCAAATTGTACCACATCTCCGAAGCCCTGGTATCCAGCTCATAGTGGGCACTGCTGGGGTTGAGGAAATGGAGGTGAGAGGTCAAGTCAGAAGGATCTGGATTCTAAGACTGTTCCTCCAGTCTGCCAGTGTCATCTGTAAGAAGGCTAGGATTTCCTGCTGGTAAGCCTGACGGGCAGTTGGGTAGGTCCCAAGAGATGGTACATGTGACCACACAAGTTAAATTGGAAATGATGATCGTAACCATATGAATGGATCCCCATGGAAGGTTGAGAGTAGGTCCTTAGTGACAGCCATAAGAAGCTGACAGTTCAGCTGGGAGATAACTTTCAGAAACGACTTCCAGTTCAAGTATGACACAAAGAAAGAGGTGGATCGAAGATATCTACCTGTATAGGAAACATTATGCATTGCACAAGCAGCTGCAATCAATCTTGCTTAGATAGGTGGAGGTGTACTCACAGATGTGAATATATATATCTGTGGGTGTGTGTGCACATGTGTGTGTGTGCATGTGTGTGCACATCTGTTAAGGTGTCTCCAGGACTCTGAGGTTTTTAAAGAATGGTTCTTTGTGAATGCTAAACAAAGTGATGGGACCAGATGTCAAACTATCGGGGAGAGTAGAATAGTGGAATAAATATTAGCTATGGAATCAGGCCACCCTTGATTCGATCACAGGCATTTTCTAAGTTCCCTGCCCATGGTGAGGTTTTTCTTTCCAGCCCTATACACTCTCATATTCACATTCTCACCATCCATTTAATTGCTCCATCTTGCCAATTCTTTTTTTTTTCTTTTTGGGTCACACCCAGCGATGCTCATGGGTTATTCCTGGCTCATGCAGTCAGGAATTACTCCTGGCAGTGCTCAGGGGACCATATGGGATGCTGGGAATCAAACCTGGGTAGGCTGCATTCAAGGCAAATGCCCTACCTGCTATGCTATCGCTCCAGCCTCCTTGCCAATTCTTATTTCCAAAATTTCATAATTTTTTTTTACTGTCCTCTTCCTTCTGTTCCTATTGCCGTGCTCTCAAACTGACCCTTACCCAAGCCAGGGCCCATGACCTGTGATTCAGTACCTGACCTTTTTGTTCTTTCTTCCCCTCCTTCTCTCTCTACTGCAGTTTTATTTCTGTTGTCTTTCCTCTTCTCTTGTGGTCACTGCACTGCACTAGCTTTATAAAATATCTTGTCTAGTCCCTCTCTTGTAAGAAGTCATGTAAGAGCTTGCATTGCACTTAGAATGGCCTCCAGTCCTATCATCAAATAGGTTTCTGTCTACCTCTGATATTTCAGCCTGGTTTTCTCAATCACTCTCTCCACTGGACTTCGGTACGAGCCACCTTGTTCCATCCCACATCCAGGTTTGTTTCATGCTGGCTTCTCTACTCAGAATGACCTTATCCCAACACTTCCCCTGGAGAAACTTAATTTAATTTTCTTTTGAGATTCAGTTTAGACTTGCCAACATCGGCACAGTCTTCTCTGATCAGCTCTAGAATATTAAAAAGTAAAATATTGAGCTCACCTGATTTATTTACAGGCCTAGATGAGCCTTTGTGAGGACAATATCTCTTACTCATGTAATTATAGGGTTCAATAAAAGATTGGTGATTAAACAAATGAATTAATAAATATGTGGTTTTGTTACAAGCATGCTCCCTTATGTATTCTATTGGTAAGGAAAAGGAGCCAATTATTACACATTGATTATCTGTATAATCTCCTCTTGACATTTCCCTAGGGCATGTAAATGATTAATTATTGTATTCCAAAGTTTGAAATCCTTGGAATGGATTTTCCTAAGAATGGCAGACTTCAAGGGCTCCCAAGAGAAGTGGGGAAACTCAGTATAGTATTTTTGTTTCCTTTATTTGCAGTTTGCAGATAAGGTGAAAGGTCAAAGACTTTCACCCAGGACTTAGAGCATATGAAACAGTGGGTATGTTGATAGAGGAATTGAAAAGAAATGAAAATAATAACTCCCTATTGGCTTGATCTATGTTTTTGCACAATTAGGCCCTTGATCTGTGTTATTAATACTTGGCTCTCCCAGAGCAGGCACTTTACTTTTTAGGTTATGTCATGGAGGCAGTTACTATCTGAATAGCATTCATCCACCCTACATTTCCATACCATGGAGGACCTTGCTTCTTTCTGCCTGCCATGCCTGAGCCTAGATTCTGCATCTTCCATTGTACATTGTACATTGTCATGTAGCTGTTGCCAGTTGACCAGAGTAAATATATTATTGTGAAATAAAATTCATTTTCCATCTTCCTCCCAGTTCACAAAGTATTTTTAGGGAGAGGTGGATATGCTCAAGGTAGAAGCTATATTGTACAAGCAAGCCTAATAAGTGTCTCTGCCTTTTTACTCAGCTCCAGCCTGTTTAAGTTGTGCCCTTGATGTCTCATGTATTACAAAGTAGAAACTTACTTTGTATTGGCCACCTTCTCAATTATAATAAAAAAATCTCAAAATACAGCTAGTTTAGTCAAGCCACAGACCCATAGGTCGACATCTTTAATGCTTCCATTTTTCAACCACCACGTTACTTCACCAGCAAATATTATTATTTTTTAAAATGTTCATCAAAAGTTTTTATAAATTGGAGGCAGGAAAAGAATTTTGGAATAATTACTAATTACCATTTATTCTTTATTTAAAAATATTCTCAACAGCTTAGAAGTAGGGACTTGAAGACTTTAACTTGAAAACATATATAATAAGCTACAGCAAATAATGGTCAGGAACTGCATGAGTTCCACTTAAGTCTGAGACCCAGAGTAAAATAGATATGCAGTAAATCTTAGTATTATACTGGAGGTCCTACATGTACCAGCAAATATTATTGATTGTATTCATCAACGGCAAGCTACCAAGAGTATTCGGTATGCCAGACACAGTAACAACAAAGTCTCCAATGGAGACGTTACTGGGCCCGCTCGAGCAAATCGACGATCAATGGGAGGGCCTTTACCTTTACCTTTACCTTACCTTCATCAACATGTATTTTAAATCTGTCTCGATCCAGTCTTACTTGCTCCAGTCTCCCATCAACTATTCTAGTCACCACTTACCTGGTTTTTCTGTCACTAGCCCTGTCCCCCTCCACTGTATTCCTAATACTTACAAAAGATATAAATTAATTTTACTCCCAGGTATTTATTCAAGGAGAATGAAAACATATGTCCACGGAAAAAATTTTACAACATTATAGCAGGTTTACTCGCAATGGACATAAGTTGGAAACAATCCAAATGTCTATCACAAGTTAATTGACAAACATATTGCATATTTACATAATGAAATATGAATCAGCCAAAAATTAAAAGGCAACTGCTGATATACAAAAACGAATGAACATTAAGAACATGCTGAGTGAAAAGCCACATACAAGAAAATAATAATGTAGGATTCTAGCCACATAAGATTTTAAAACAAGTGAGTAAAGGTAAAATAAAAGGTAAGAATAGTCATTTCTGGTAGAGATTAGTTGAAAGGGGACAGAAAAAAACCTTTTGGAAGATAAAAGTGTGTTCTATTTTATTTGTCAAAATAATACAGTTAATATTTGCAGTTTTTATTATAAGTCAATTTTATCTTTATAAAGGAAAAAAGAACTGTGAAATATGCCACATTTACACAAAGGAGTACAATCCAGCAATATAAGATAGAATGTTGTCATTTGCAGCAAAATGGAAGGAGTGAGGTAATGATATGAAGGGAAGTACATCGATGTGAGAAGGAAAAAAAGACAATGAACTGTATTATTTTATCCATGTTCTTGATGTAAGAATATTAAAAAATGCTGAACAGGCTAAACAAAATGACAAATAAGTGGAAATTGATAACCAAACTAAGGTTATACAAGACAAGAGATTAAATAAGGAGGAGAGAGATTTTATGACAACAAATTAAAAAAATATATAATAAAGTTGGGGTAGGTAAATAGTAGGGTAGAAGTAGTTGGAAGTGAAGATATAATGTCTCTTTTAGTTGCCATTTTGTACTGCATCTCTAGACTAGTGCCCCTTTTTTACTTTTATGAATCTTGGTACATTCATGACTGTTATCCTTCAGCTACCTCATCTTCTGGAGCCCTGGGGTTAGTTATGTGCTTTCTTTTTTTTAACCTTGTTCCCATCAGCATCACAGACAACAGCAATTTTATAAACTCTGGGGTTGAGGAGGTAGAGCTGTAACAAATGTCATGTGGGACATGGTGGGAATTTTTGGCAAGTTTTAGCATCTCTCTGACAAATGAGTACATGTGAACTGAAACTACAGGAGATTTCTCAGAAAAGCTTGTTACCTGAATGGGTTTTCCTCTGTGGAGTTAGCAGCCCATCGCTGTGCCAGACATAATTGGAGAAGAGAGGGTGTCCCCACATTCCCACAATGCTTGAAAAGAATGCTGTCCTGTGATCTGGAAAGAACAGATCTCGTCCAACGTCTGCACTGCATGGCTCTGGGCAAAGTATAGTCTCTTTGAGTTTGGTTTTTAATATTTTGAAAGGAAACTTCATTGATATCAGTGTTTCCAAGTTGTAGTCCATAGATGCCTGGCGTGAAGAAAATGATGAGTAAATGGAGGGAGGGTTGAAGAAAGAACATATCCCATGGTTGGATCAATAGGATTGAGAAGCAATGGAAATAATGGCTTGATTGGTCTGGCATTTGCTCCTGGGAAGCTGAACTAAGAGTACCTAAAATCATTTACACAGCTGACATCCATGGACAGAGTGTCTGGCTAGCTTTCTCCTGGGTGGTTGTGCAGCACATACTTCCACCATTCCCAGGGAGCCTCTCTTCCCTGGGTCCTTTGCTCTCATCCATTTATTTCCAAGGCTGCAAAGTTGGGAGAACTCAGGATAAATCCAGGGGGAGGGAGGAGGTGATGGTGCTATACACTCTGGAGTCCTTGTCAGACACTGATCGAGGTTGGTCTTTCAGCAGCTCTCCTGGAGAGAAATGCATATCCACAACGCCCACTTAACCTGTCACACTTGTCTTGGACTTATTGGAGTGCACAGACCTTAATGCCAAGCTTCTTCCGATGCCAGTGTCTGTTTATGCAGAAGCAGGCAGGCTCTGAAATATGTCTGGGTTTGAATGATTCTACTTTTCCCACCTCCTTGTTGTTTGACCTTGAGCTCATTATGTAACTTCCCTGTGTCTCAATTTTCCTCTTTTGTTAAAATGCTTCTCAGTTCTATACTACTTGTTGCAAAGAGCCATTCAGCAGATGATGTGGAAGAATGCATGTAAAATGGGCATCGTCTGGCAACCAGGATGTACTAAAAAATGTCACCTGTTATTAATATCACTAATACTACAAGATGTTGCCCAAATGTCAGTAATCAAGACTTAAGCTCTGCTTGTAAGCTGGTAAATCGTTTATTCCTCCTCAAAATGCTATAATGCTATTCCTCCTCAAGAATAGCATAAGCAACCATAAACTACCACCACCCAGCGTTTGCATTTAGAATCCATGAAGGTACAGTGTGCCCGCCAAGGCCTGGGAGGGTATTTCTATTGTCTTCAGCCTGAGGAGCTCTAAGAGGGCCTGGTTTTTATGAGTGTGTAAATGCCTTGTGGACACATTAAACTTAATATATGATCATAATAACAATGGAGCTGCCAGCCTGAGATAGAGGCAGCAAACCAGGGAGAACAAAATTTGGAAGCATAAAGCATAGGGAAGGAAATGTTATTTCGCCAGGGTAGAGTGGCTGCGACGGGAAAGGGTGGAGAATAATGGGCAGGTGAGCAGTTAGGAACAGCAAACACTGCAGAAAAGTTTTTTAATCCATCCAGCCTGGGTTGGGGAATTGAGAACCAAGGATGCAACTGAAATAGACAAGGGAAAGGGAGGAGCAGGGAGGAGGTGGGGTGGCAGGAGAAGAGATGAAGAATAGGAATGTGAAACTGCAGTTGAGGTGGGGTGGGAATGACAGAGAAGGTGAGTTGGGTGTGGCCACAGAAAGAGTCTACAATATCAGTGGACAGATGGCACATTCATTGCCTATAAGTCGCCATTTGCATGACCTGTACTTCAGAGTTTGGATTTACAATTAAAGCTGTTTTCATGTCTCTCTGTGTAGACCCAGACTTGCCAAGAGCATCCTTCAGGGGTGTGAGTTTTGGAGGATTCTGTGACAGTCTATTCCACTTATAAAAGTGATCTTTATAGGGAGGAAAGACCTAACACTTTGGGCTCTGAAATTATGAAACTAAAGATAAGACCATTTTGGTCAATGCCAGGGGTAAAGCAATAGTAGGATTTTACGCACTTTTTAGACCAGGGGCACTAATATCCAAAATGATCAGCGAGTTTGTCAGCCCAAAGACTGAGTCAGACATTTTCCCCCTTATCATGAGACTTGGCTTTTACAGTCCATTTGCTGCCAGTAAATAAACGAATGAATGAACAAATTTAAAAAATGAAAAAAATCTAATTGTAAGAAACAAATCATGTCCTATTATCCCACCTTTATTATCTTAAGGCTGAACAAAAAATATCTTCACATGACCAAGATCCCAGAATTGTTTTTCAGAGCACAATGCTATTCAAATTTAATGCAGCCTTCCAGCCACAGAAGAAATCATCAAAACACACACACACACACACACATTCTCTATTCAGAAAGCATGACATTAAAATTTATCCTGAGGGTCCCACCCTTTCTATAGATTAAATTTTCGCTTCCTTTTAGCTTGGATGGTGAAGAGACACCTGCACCCCCAGGGAAATATCTTTCAATTGGCCATTTTTCAAAAATCTAGCAAGTATCCACTGAGGTGCTTCTCAAGGGCCAGGCATTGTCAGATTTTCAAGAAATCCCAAAAGGAGGGAGGCACAAGTCTTTCTTGCCAGGGGATACCTGGCATGACAAGAAGAGTAGATCTGAACAATCTGAGAATAACTGGTAGTCGGCCCATACTGGTGTGGTTAATGAGGAAATCTCATCTCCATTTCCCTGATCCTAAGATCATCAATCCCATTTTACAAGTGAGGCAAATGGAGCAGAGGCATATTGGGACTCACTCAAAGATGGGCACATAGTAAGTGGCAGCATGAGGACCTACCCCTGTCCCTGTTTGGAGAGCAGGTCTGTGCATTTACCACTGCTCCGCAGTGGATCCAGGCCTGCCAGGCTCTGGCACTGGTGTGATGTTTGAATTCATCCCCTAGAGAAGAGCAGAGAGGATTAGGGGGAAGCCTTACGTCTTCCCAGTTTGCTTGCTACTGCGAAGCTCATCTGAAAAAGGGATTAGTTGTGATGTCGTTATACAAAGCATCTTCCTCTCTACTCTTTGCTCTCAGCAATTGGCTTTTGGGGAGGAACCGGTTGACATTCAAGTTGTTAGAGAAAAGCAATAGCAGGGTCGTGAATCCCAGTTTGGTGGTGGTGGCGGCGAGAGCATCGTTCTCTCTGCCAACAGCAGAGGAAGCAGGTTAGAATCACAGGATTAAAGAAGAGTAAAACTCCATCTGCACCTCCCAGTCTCAACCCATCTCATCTTAACCAGACACCCAGACTGGGTTGCACTGTATTCCCCAGAAAAAGTGAGGAGGGGCAGGGAATTGAAAACCACAGGTTTTCTCTGTGTGTGAGTGTGTGTTCTGTGTGTGTGTGTGTGTGTGTGTGTGTGTGAGAGAGAGAGAGAGAGAGAGAGAGAGAGAGAGAGAGAGAGAGATTGTGAACACAACTCACATGGATTCCTAGGGAGAACATGAGCTCCTGGAGGTCAGAGTGAAATCCTTATTTTTTTCCTCCTTTTTTGCCAAGCACATAACAGGTGGTCAGTAAACGTCTCTGGTGTGTAATGAAATGGGAACTAAAACCAGAGATTGATTTGGGAAGGTTGAAATCCACAGAGGTGGAAAGTCCCTAAGCTAGGACTAATCCACAGGTTCCTGACCTCTGAGCACAATGGTTCTGCTACTCAGATTCAGCACATAGGAGGTTTTGCACAAGGCCACACAATCAAGTCAGCTGGGAAGTGATTCCCTGTAACTCACACTCAAAGAACAGGACTTTGCTTATTTGTTTGAGCCACACCCAGCTGTGCTCATGGCTTACTCCTAACTGTACTTAGGGATCACTCCTAGCAGTGATCTGTGCACTGTATGCAATGCCAGAGATTGAACCTAAGTTAGATGTGCGCATGGCAAGAGCCTTACCCTTTGTACCAGCTCTCTGGCATGAGAACAGGCCCTTTGACCTCCTCCTCATGTCTATGGGAATCAGACCTAACTGCAGTCAACACAGCTTGTTATGTGCGTTAATGTTCAGAAGAGATTTGCTCCCTTGCCCTTTCCTAACTCAGTGACAGAGCATCTGTAGCACTGTTGACACATTTCTTGATGGCCAGAAAACTCTTGTTTCACAAAAGAAGTGAAATGGTGTGGCTTTCTCTACTTTGTCTTTCAAATTCATTCTTGGCCTTCCTTATGGGGCTTAGGCACTGAGGGTTACCTCAGGATTACAGGGCTGAGTTTGGGGGTGGACACTTCCCACCCTTTCTATAGATTAAATTTGCTCTTCTTCATTTTAGCTCAGATGGTGAAGACATTGGCTTATTTGAGACATGAAGAACTTCTTTCAGAGTGTTTCTGACATTTCTCATGCATTGGGCACTCTCAGGTGCTGGAGGCTCAAATAGTTGGGAACCTTTGTTGGTGGGGGTGGGGTTTGGGCCACCTGGTGAAGGAATCACTGGCTTTGTGCTCAAGAATCACTCCTGGCAGTGCTCAGGTGACCATATAGGATGCTGGGAATCAAACCTGGGTCAGGCTTGCATGCAAGGTGAGCACCCTACCCACTGTACTATCTCTCCAGTCCCAGATAGTTGGGATCTTGACTCTGCTTGCACAGTCCAGAAGGAGACAAGCAAATGAAAAGGGAACTGATACATAAAAACAGTATTACAGCTCCAGATAAACCTAGAGAAGGAATCAATGACTTTCTTAGAGCTGTTTATCTGGAAGTATAGGATTCCTGGAAGAGATTAATCTCTTCTGAATTTTAAGTCGTGGGGGTGGGGGTGTGGCAGTGACCAAATACAAATGGTGGAGAAAGAAACTTCCTACTGGAAGAAGGAATTGCATGCTTTCTGGCATTTGAATGTGAAATATTAGGGTGGATTGCAAGGAGAGATTAATACCTGACAGGAGGTAGGCAGGCAGAGTTATCAAGGAGCTAGGAAGCCCTATTGGGGGAGTGACGTTGGGGGCGAAGGAGAAGAGGCAGCAAGAGGAGGAGGGTCGACTAGAGAAAGTGAGATTCGCAGTGGGGAGAGAATCTTCCAGCTCGGCATCTGCCCTGGGAGCATGGAGGGTCAAACCTCAGCCTCTTGAATCAAAGAGCCTCCAACCAAGGAGGACTCTCTGACTAAGTATATTATAAAGGAAGGATCTCCTTCTATCTTACCCAATAGCCTCTCTAAAAACAATATCGAATACGCTGTACCCATTAGGAGGGATAGTTACAACCATGAAGTCTCCTCTCTTTCTCTCACTCTCTTTCTCTTATTTATATTAGAGTTTCATATAGAATCAGAACCCCCACATGCATTGCAAGTGGACTCAGTTAATGGGAATTTAGAGGATCAGCTCTCTCTAGCAGCTACAATGGCATCGTCCAAATCCTTGGCTTAGCTGCCTTGCAGCATTGTAGCTCAGTGTTTTCACCTATTGCATCCCACTCCCTCACCCATAACCCATAGGTGATTTCTGCAAGCTGGAAGGAAAAGGAAAGATGACCCATATTTGCAAATGAATGAATAAATTGAGAAAGCAGCACAAGTAACATGCCCAAGGTCATTTGGTAGATCAAGGTCAGTGCTGGGACTCCTAGTCACATGTTCTCATTTTATATCTGTAAGCTAAATGGTAGGATCACACAGTTCAACAGACAACCCCCACAAAACAAACAAAATATGAGGTGGTGGCAGTAATGAGATGGTGGGCATGGGCAGGCTCAGTGGCAGTTGTGGAAATATATCAGGAGAGAATATTTATGGAGCATCGAAGATTCATTCCACTGCACACAGCCATCTCTTCTTAGAAGCTCTACTGAGTTCAATTTCATTATTTTAAAACTGAGAAATGTTATGCCCAAAGAGGAGAGAGCAGGTGCCTGGGGTTAGACATCTAGCTTGTGAGCTTTGAGTTTATTTCAGTGACTCAAAGTTACGGAGGATATAGAGAAAATAATGTAGTTAGCTCAAGAGAGAGGATGGCAAGAGAAGTCAAAATGACAACATTGGGGAAGAGCTAAGGAAACATGAAAGATCTGTCTGGGAAGAAAAAGAGAGTGGGTAGATACACAGCTAGACATGGTTGTGGCCCTGAGGAGGATCCACAAATCAAAAGAACGACGCTCTTTAGTGTGTGTGTTGGTGTGCGTGTGTGTGTGTGTGTGTGTGTGTTTCCCTACCTGGCTGTACTCAGGGCTTCCTGCTGACTCTGAGCTCAGGAATCACTCCTGGTGGGTTCTAGGGACCATAAGGGGTACTGGGATCAAACCCAGGCCAGTAATGTATAAGGCAAGTGCCCTCCAGCTGTACTATCTCTGCATCAGAGTGAAACAGCCCTAATGGATGGATTTTGGTTCCTATAAGAATAAGGTTTCTAGAAGAAAGATGTTTAAAACAGAACTCTTGCATTGACCAACACACAGTGAGTGAGTCTATGAAAAGTTTCAAAACCTCAGTGGGAACAAGGCATAGGATTTAGGCATTGAGGTTGAATAATGGTTCTTCTGTGGAAAATCCTAAATTCCCATCCATTGTTTTATCAGTGATTGCTTAAAAGAAGTTGTGGAAAATCTTTGTGTTCAGATACTCACACATGTGACTAATCTATTTCTCACCTTTTATATTTTCCTTTTAAAAATGTTGTAGGGGGTTAGTCCTGGGTCTTCCTGGTCTACATTGCCACACGTAGACTTGGAAATAGGGGAATGGGGGACGTGCAGTACTGGGAATTGAACCCAGGCCTTACATATTCTAGGCATGTACGCTACCACTTGAGCCACATCAATGACCCCCCTTTTTTGACCCTCTATAAGAAGACTGTTTGAGGATTTTGAGGGCCAGGTTAAGCCTCTTGCAGGCATATAGAGTATGGGACAGCAATGAAAATATAGAAGACACAGATAGGAACAAGGGAAGAGATGAGAGAAGATATTCCATTCTAAGGATTTCTCTCATTCATTCTTCATCTTCAGTTGCACAGCACTGCTCTTTGGTCCCTGGTGTTTATCATAATGCAGGACCTTTTATTCTATTTTCTATTTTTTCCCTGATCCTGATTCCTCTGTTCCCTTTACAATGTTTCAGTATTGGGTGAGTGGAGAGACAATTCAGGATAATGATGCAGGAAATGTGGTGGGGGAAAAAGCAGTTATTGTCCAGGATGTAGAAAAAGACAAAGGACCAGGTTGTGGAATGTATGAAATAGGGCTAAGATGAGCACAGGGGTAGTTTGGTTATGATATGGAAAGGGGTTCCAGGATGTTGTAAGGTGATAGAATCTGGTGAAGGCCATGATGGATGTCTATGGTTTGTAGACTGTAAGCTCCCGGAGGGCAGAGATAGTTTCATTTCTTGGTGAATCTTCTGTTCATATGCAAAGAAGTAGTGATTCACTATACGTTGAATAGATAGATGAAAGTATGTATTGAATATATGGATGTACAGGTGCATGAATGAGTCTTAGAAATAGAATTGAGAGTTTACTTCAAGTCAAGGGGTGCTTGAGAGCATGGGCATCAAGCCCTCACTTTACGAATAGGATGTGCCACTTGTTAAAATATGAGGTCCTGTTTAATATTGCTGAAATCGGTTTTCTAGTTTGTAAAAAATGGGGGATTATAAGGATGACCTGAAATGTGCATTGTGAGATGTAGTAAGTAGCATAAATAAATGGTGCATCCCAGTGGCTGGCATGGAGAGCTCTCAAAAAGTAGTAGCTATTGTGATTAATCGTGAGAGAAGGTGTTTGAAGAGTGTGTGTAGTTCAGCAGGGAGTCAATTTAGAAGACAGGAGTTCTTGAAGGGAATCTGACCCTCCCCCAGGCATGGAAGAACAGACTTGAGTCTGTGCTGCTCTTCTTCAACAATCAAAGACAACAAAATCACCCATAAAAATATGATGAGCAACACAACAGCTTTTGCTTTTTCGAGCCCCAGATGCTATGTTTCCCATTCAGTACTACACAAAGCCGTTTGTTGCCATGGTTTTCCATCTCTGATTCTTTGAGTGAAGGTGGGGGTGGGAGATAGTGGGGCTGGGGGGAGGGAAGATGTAAAATCACTGGGAATTGATGGGTGAAATCTTCTTCCTTCCATGTTTGGAACCGAGCTGGCTTCGAGCCCTTGTTGCAGAGACATCTGCATGGGCTTAGCCAAATAGCATTGGCCAATTCCTGAGGCAACACATTCCCTGGCAAGGAAACGTCTTTCTGACAAACAGATTTTCAATGTTCTGTTTTTTCCAGGTACTACTGATTGTACAGCCCAGAGCTAGTCAACCTGACCTAAACCTTGAGCTGTACTCACCAGTCTTTGTCTGCTGTATGCCTGGAGCATGTACCCCTGACACTGGCTTTCATTGTCTCTTATGGTATAACAAATGGCCCCCCCATACGAAATTGCTTCACACAGTGACCCTGTATTTACGAAGCTCAGTGCTTGGGCCTGCAGTGAGGCGCTGCTCAAATCCAGCAGTGTGGGGGGCCAAGTGGAACACAGTCAGTGGTTCTCTGGATGCCAAGTGGTGCAGGGGATTGAACTTAACACCTGTAAGGTGTGAGCTCCAGCCCTCTGTGTTGTCTCCCCAGCCCCATGAGGCCACATTTGCGGGCTCATTTGAGCCTGAAAATCCAGGATAGTTTCCTTCACATGTGTGCTGCCTTTGTGGATGTGGCTGGAACAACAGGATCTCACAAGGTCCCTTTTGCTGGCCATTTGGTGTGTTCTGGAGGGTATTTAGCGCTGCTCTTCTCTGCAGGGCTTCCAGAGGGCTAAGATAGGAGATGTCTTGTCTCAGGAAACTTACAGCCCACATTACCTGGCATGCCCCTGTCCTTCTCTAATGACCAAAGGGATTCACAAGACAGTCCAGATTGAAAGAAATTAGACAATTTTCACTCTTGATTGGGGAGTGTCAGGGATAAACAGGGATTGCCAGGGTTCTTGCAGGAGAGAAATACTTTAATCCCCCTGCTGAATCTGGAGCCTTGCTGCTGTGGTCCTTAATGGCTCTTCCTGATCTCACCTCTTAAGAGCCTCATGCAGTCTGTTCAGTCTTCTGACTTGTAGAATATCTGCCCCAAGGCCCCCAGGGAAGCAAAGGCATGCTTTCTGAGATTAGTGGTGCAGTTGGAACTATATCCCACCTTCTCAGCATTCCATGGCCTCAGACGTTTGTACTCACCTTTGGGGAGAGATTGATAAATCTATGCACTCAAAGGTATAGCTCCAGTAACAGTCTCTGGAAGCAGAAAATAGATTTAGGGGTCTCAGATCTTTTTTCATGGGGGGGGGGTCCACACCTGGCAGTGCTCAGAGGTTACTCTTGGCTCTGCGCTCAGGAATTAATCCTGGTGGTGCTTGGGAGACTATATGGAATTCCGGGTTCAAACCTGGAATGACCACGTGCAAGGCAAATAAATGCCCTGCCCATTGTACTATCTTTCTGGCCCCAGAGGTCTCATCTCTGTTTTGTTTGGTTTCCTGGGATTAACCCACTCTAGAACTTGACTCGTTTCCTGGCTTTGCTGAGAGTGGCCAGGGAGAGGGTTAAGGATTTTTTCTGAGAGACAGAGATCTCCCTCCAGAACCTACTTAACATGTGAGTCTAGGGCTGCAGAGCTGGCAGGAAGATGCCAGTTGCAGTGACTTCTGAGAGGCCAAGGTAGTATTGTGAGTGATGGGTGTGCCAGGGGACCCTCAGGATATGGATGGCATTTTTGCACGAGCCTCACTCTTGTGAATGCTCCCATTCAGCCTGCCATAAGACTCCCTTCCCTTTTGTGTGTGTGTTTGGGGTGGGGGGCACACCTGGTAGGGCTTACTCCTGGCTCTGTGCTCAGGCATCACTTCTTGCAGTGCTTCGGAATACCATGATGGCTGTCACGGATGGAACCCAGGTTGGTATCGCACAAGGCAAGCATCTTACCCACTGATGCCATTTATTTTAGCATCGCTCTGGCCTGAGGGCTCTTTTGTCTGACTTCCAGCCTGGCTGTGAGCTCCCCAAAGGCAAGGCCAGTAGCTGTGTTCTCTATTGCACCCGAGTGTGCAGCCCAGAGCAGCTGCTAAATAAATGCCTGAGAGCAACTCCAGGTGATCACCTCCCAGGGGCCTTTAATCTATGGACAGCTCTTAAACATGCCCAAGGCTCAGGCAGGCAGACCTGCTCAGATTGCAGAAAGCGGTGGCCAAGCAGGACCCAGCTGGTTGAAAGCGCCCAGGGAGCTCCTGTTATGTGTGTATGTCCCGAGGTCTATTTCTGCTACCAGGAGGCAATACAGAGACTCTACAAGCCATGTGTTCTAGGGACCCTTGAGCGGGCACAGGCTGTGAGAGCAGACAGGCCAGTTTGGGGGTTCCCTGTCAATGTATGCTGAGCTCCTTCCCTCCCCAGGATGGTCCCTCCCCTGGCTCCAGTGAGCTGTGGGAATTGGGCCAGGAGCTCAGTCCGTCACAGACCTGTCAGGACCCTTGGAACTCTTTTGAAAGGGATTTCTGCCCCCCTCCCCTGAGTCCCTCTGCCTCTGATCCACAGCCACATCGTCTCTGCAGCCACATAGATTAAGGATAGAAATTAGACTTTTTAATTTTATTATTCTTGTTCTTCCTTCCTGCTTCATTAGAACCACGTTATTGGTCTAAACTGCCGTATGTAAACTATACTCTGAAGCCCATCTGGAAGCCTGGATCCTCCAGGGATATAATTATGCTAAGCGTCATTCACCAGGGAGAGTGGTTTAACTTCTTTCTACCTGGGTGTCCTCTGGTAGCAAATCCCTCTGTGCTTCTGAGGGGACTGGTTGCTGCTCTCTCGTTAGGCTTTCTTCTTCGTGTGTGTGTTTGTGTGTGTGTGTGTGTGTGTGCGTGTGTGTGTGTCTGCGTGTAAGTCTGTGTGTCTGTTCTATGTGTGTGTCTGTGTGTGTGTGTATTTGTGTTTCAAGGGCATGACCCACTTTCATTTTATAGGAGCTGTTGTGTCTGTGAAAACAAAGATAATTTATTGCATCTTCTGCGCCTTCAGCAGGGAGGGTATGCATTTGGAGTGGGAAAAGGTCACCCATACTGGAGAGGAAAATCAGTAGCAGGGGGTGGGTGAGATGCCACATGATGGACTGCTCCATCCACCATGGATGCTGGGTGGGTGCTTGGTCCTGGGTTTTACTGCTTGGTCCCAGGTTTTACTGCTCTCTGGTCTGAACAGGAAGGGAGTTCTCCTGGAGGAGGGCACTGGACTATGGGTTTCCAACCCCTGCATGGGCTGGAGTGATAGCACAGCGGTAGGGTGTTTGCCTTACAAGCGGCCAACATGGCCGACCCGAGTTCGATTCCTGTGCCCCTCTCGGAGAGCCTGGCAAGCTACCACGTGTATCTCGCCCGCATGGAAGAGCCTGGCAAGCTACCCATGACGTATTCGATATGCCAAACACAGTAATAACAAAGTCTCCAATGGAGATGTTACTGGGCCCGCTCGAGCAAATTGATGAACAATGGGAGGACCGTGACTGACCGTGACTGCATGGAGCCCATGGCTATCCGAGCCCATGGCTATCCAAGGCTCTAACCCCATCTGAAAGCAGCCTCAAGACACTTGGTGCCTTGGTTCTCTCCTCCAGGGAAGGAAACGGCCTTGCTTCTCTGCAGAAAGCTCATGAGGGATGGCAGAGCCGGCAAGGGGCAAAGTACTTTGTGTTCTTTTGGAGGAACATTTGCTGAGGGCTCACTCAGCTTGGATCAAAGGAGCTCATCAGAGGGAGGTCATAACCGGGAAGACTGTAAATCATGAAGCACTAAACAAATGCAAAGTTGTAAGATGGCTATATCTGGATGCGTTTTGTGTATAAGGGATTGCATATCTTCCTGCCAAGGCCCCTGTGCCCAGTCCACACTCCTGGTTATACATTCCTCCTGCCCCTCCAGCTTCCTGGTGATCACATCTTTTGCTCCGCCCTCTGCCCCATCCCACCCCATCACACCCCCTGCTGCTTTCATCTTCTGCACTCTCAGGCCTGCTCAGTCTCATGCCCTTTATCTCACACTGCTGAAAAAGCTTTGAAAACAAATGTGTTGATTAAAGCATTGCATTCATGGAGCGATAGCACAGCGATAGGGCGTTCGCCTTACAAGCGACCAACATGGCTGACCCGAGTTCGATTCCTTCGCCCCTCTCGGAGAGCCCGGCAAGCTACAGAGAGTATTTGATATGCCAAGCACAGTAACAACAAAGTCTCCAATGGAGACATTACTGGGCCCGCTCGAGCAAATCGACGATCAACGGGAGGGCCTTTACCTTTACCTTTACCTTTATGGAGAAAAATGGAGATGTCCTAAGTCTCCAGCTTAACCTGCTGTTGTGATAGGGCACGGGGCAAGAGCATCACCTGGGCGAAGGAGCCCCGCATCTCCAGCGCCCCAGGAGCCACCCCCCATCCCTGTCCATACTTTCCTCCCTTCTCCCTAGATGTCACCACTCCCCTGATTTGTAATCCCAGGGGGCTCTTCTTGGTTGTAGTTTTTGTAGGGACTACCTGTGTAGGATCAGGGGAGTCCATGGCCACTTCTGGCAACACTTGGCCCTGAGGTGCTGAGGGGCCTCTCTCAGTGCTGAGGGAGGTGGGACAGACTGCGGTGCTGGGGAACACAGCCACAGCCGTGCACATGCCAGGCGTGTACTCTACCACTTGAACTCTCTCTCGTCCATTTTTCAAGCTTTCTACCCACAGATTGCAAATTGGTAGTGGCAGTTGTGACTTCGTTTGCTCAGTTTGCCCATCTTATTGGTGAGAATGGCCCAGGTTGTCTTTTCTGTTCTATGTATGTACAAATACTAATTTATTCCACTGTGCATGGCCACATATTTATGCTGTTTCCGATTTGGGGAGATATTATGAGTGAAGTTGTTGTTGGCATTCTGCATCTTGTTTTTAAAAACACAGTGTGTGGAGGGATCAGAGAGGACCTCAATGAGCTCAGCACATGCTTTATATGCAGAAGGTCTGGGTTCAGTCCCAGCACTGCCTGGTGCCCCCAACACTGTTGAATGGGGTTCAAAATCCAAACAAGATTTTGTGTAGCTATATGGTTGGAATGAATTACCAATAAACTGCACACATTTCAAGTGCACAATTTTGTAATCACTGTCACTGTCCTCCCGTTGTTCACCGATTTGCTCGAGCCAGCCCAGTAACGTCTCCATTGTGACAATTGCTATTGTGTTTGGCATATTGAATATGTCACAGGTAGCTTGCCAGGCTTTGCCGTGCAGGCAAGATACTCTCAGTAGCTTGCTGGGCTCTCTGAGAGGGGTGGAGGAATTGAACTCAGGTCAGCCATGTTGGCCACTTACAAGGCAAACGCCCTACCCGCTGTGCTATCGCTCCAGCCCATAATTTTGTAATATTAACATAAATTATTTGTATACAGTGATTGTTTATAAATATATGTGTATGTGGATTATACATTTAAAACCATAAATCATACATTATAGAAGATAATTTGGAGAGTGTTTAGACCACACCCAGCTGTGCTCAGGTCTTACTCCTGGTTCTGTGCTCAGGGGTCCTGAAGGGGCTCGGGGAACCTTATGTGGTGCTGAAGGTCAAAACCAGGGTTTGCTGAGTATGTGACTTAGTATTTTAACCCATATACTTTCTTTCTGGCTTATAAGATGATTTTATAGTTAATATATAATATTTATGTTAGATGTATTATGGAAATATATATTAATGGGAGGTTTAATAGTTGTATGTAGTTATTCAATTTATTGGTGTAAACTCATAAGCATTTTACATACAATGTAGTTATTCAATTTATTGGTGTAAACTCATAAGCATTTTACATACAATCCTGGAATGATGACAATGATCACAAGAGTGGGAGATTCAGAACCCCAGAGTTTCCTCCCGCTCACCTGTGCTGCTTCCCTCTCTTCTCTCCACATCCCACCTCTGTCTCCAGGCAGCTGCTAATCTGCTCTCCACAGGTAGATGCTAACTTTCATTTTTCAGAGTGTTTCATAGGTGTAAATTGATATATCTATATCCATATCTATACTAATAGCATGTCCCTTTTTTCTTGCTGAGGAATTGTCTAGATTTCCCTTGTCTTATTATTCTACAGTTTATCCTTTACCTGTTGGGGTTCCTCCAATAAAGCCGCTGTTAATATTCTTGTACGGGTCTTTTGGGAACAGATGCCTTTGTTTTTATTAGGTAAGCAAGTGTAGCAAAGCTAGGCCATCTACTAGTGCATGCGTTCAGTAAGAAACTGCGAAGTTGGTTTCAAAGTGCTTGCACCATTTTACACTCCCTCTGAGGGCACAGGCAGTAGTTCTTGCTGGCTCTTGCTCCTCACGTGCCGATATTGCTATAATTAGTCACCTTGATTTATGACATTTTAATAACTTCAGTGGCATCTCACTGTGATTTTACCCGATACTTCTCTCAAACAAGTGACTTTGAGATATCTTCACGTCTTTTAATGAACATCTGGTCGTTTTCTATCACGTCTACAGAGTGATTCTTCAGTCATAAAGGACGAGCTCAGATTGCCGCTTCCAGAATATGAACGCAAGAGGGCGCTGTTGAAGACAGCTCCCCCCCCACCACACACACACACACACACACACACACACACACACACACACACACACCTGCTCCCCAAGAAGAGTACCTGTTATTTTCTTCTTTCTTCCTCCTTGTGACCTGCATCCTTACTATATCATAAACCTTTAAAAACACCGACAAGCTTTACCACTCCGTGCTGAGAAAACACCCCATACAGTGCGGCAAGTGCTATTCCAATGAGATATCTCTCTGCCTCTTGGCGCTCAAAGAAGACACGTAAGGGGTGAATAAATGGAGGATCTCTCATGTGCCAAGGCTGTGGCTTTTCCTGGCCTCTCCATCCAGTTTCTTCAGCCCCTGACCCAGGATGGCTGGACTCCATCTCCATTAGTCACCTTGGAATAGTACTTGGAACTCGAAAGGCTGATTCCTGAACTGTACTCCTCCTCCCAGGCTCAGTGCTGTGTGAGAAAGCCCCTCCCTGACTCTCAGAGCCATATAAACTCCTTTTCTCCCTTTGGCGGGTCCTGCCCCTGCTCCCCACTGGCAGACCCTTGTCTCCTACTTCACATAGGGCCGACCTATTTGGTATTTGTCCTTGTTGAAGGTGTCTGTTTTCCCGCTTCTCATTAGCCCAGCTGCCTCTTGGAAAGGGCAGCATTTGAATCTCAGCCCTGACATCGAGTGGCTGTCTGACCCTGTGCAAATTACTTTCTCTCTCCAATATGCTGTTCTGTCATTTATGTCATGACGCAGATAAGAGAAACTTCCTCTGCGGAGAGCAGTAGTCCTGCCTTGATGAAGGGTCTGTAGCATTCACACTTGTTATGTTGTTGCTGTTGCTACAATCAGCTGGTTCTTCCCTCAACCACAGTTCTCTGCCTCAGTGATGACAGGCACTAGTTAAAATCTGGAAGGGTGAGAGATGTGGTGGGGGAGGCAGCAGGTGAGACTGGATGTGAGTGCTGAAACCGTTCCAGACTCACTGTTCTTACCTGCAGATTCATGTCACAGAGAGAACTCAGGCTATAAAGCCCATGGTTATGAGTCTGCCACCTGGTAGCACTTTGATCTTGAGCAAATCATCTCTGAGATTTTAGATAATGGGTAGAAATACTACAAGTAATGTTGGCCTGATGATGGAGGACACAGATTCAATTATTGACATAGTAAATGCTCTTAGAAAGCCCTTGAGAAGCATTTGGTAGGCCAAATACTTCTGCTTGATGGTCCTCTTTGATAAAATCAAATTTGCATGGATGGTGCTTACTCAAGGAGAAGAGACAGAAAGTATTGGATAGAGATGGATGGATAGAAGAAAGGAAAGATGGATGGATAAATGGAAGGATGGATGGATGGTTGGGTGGGTGGACAATACACAACACACACAAAATTATTGGGGATGGTATTGGAAGGCCATATACTATAAGAAACAAGATCAAAGTTCAGGAAATTATTCTCTAAAATGTCAGTTTTTCCTTGAGTCAAGATGCCACGTGTTTAGTAGATGCACTCACTACTTTCATTCCAGAGGACTGTGTCTGAAAACTGCTTTTCTCTCCTTTCCCACATCTTTTATAGGTAGTCCCCGTGGCTAGGCTTGGTCATGAAGGGAAGAGCTTGGGTGGCTGTGAACTTGGACTATGGGGGCCAATTATGCACTGGGCCAGGCAGCCTGGTGCAGTGGAATAAAAAATGTGACAGGCTTATCACAATTTATGTGAACTTGGGAAAAAATCCTACAGTTTTCTCTTCTCAAGTCTGCAAAGCCTCAGCTGTGGCAACTTGAAAATGGGGAATCACAGCTGCCTGGCAGGACCTGTTCTGTGGACTGAGTTGTGCATTGGCTGCCTTGACAAAATACCACAGATGGGCGACTTCAACAACAGAAATTCATTTCTCACATTTTTAGAGGCTGGAATACAAGATCCAGGACAAGACCAGATCCATTTTTGCTGATGTCTCCCCTCTTTTTTTAAAGGCCATAGGGCTTGACCTGTTAGTGCTGAGGGCTTACTCCGTAGGCTGTGCTCAGGGATCACTCCTGACAAGGCTCAGGGGACCCATAGGTGATGACAGGAATTAATCCAGATTCAGCTACGTGCAAAATTTGTGCCTACCTCCCACCCCCGTCTAGCTCCCTCTTCTCCTTAGAAGGCTAATGAATAGTCACAACAGATTCAGATCGCATCATTTATCCATTTTTGTTTGTTTAACCTGAATACCACCTATAGATCTTAGCTGTCTTTGGGGTTAGGACTTCACATACAGGCATTTGAGGAGACACAATTTACTTCATAGCAAAGTAAATAAATAGAAATGCTTCATAAATTATGCAAAGCTGGCAAGGGTTATCTGTATTATCTGTTTATTTTGGGGTTTGGGGCTGTACCAGGCAGTGCTCAGGGCTTGACTCTGCACTCAAGGATCACCCCTGGCAGGACTCGGAGGACCATATGTACTTTCAGGGATTGAATCCAGGTCAGCCACATTCAGGGCAAGTGCCTTACCAGCTATACCATCTCTCTGGCCCCAGGGTCATCCTTTTTTGAAATCTTAATATCATGAGACATTCCACAGGTAGCCATTTGTTAATTTAATAAAGGTTGGTTGAATTTCCATTTGGTAGCAGGCACCATTCTAGACACCGTAATTGTTGTAATAGAAAATTAACAATACTAATTATCTTTTTTTTTCAAGAGGGTCCATGAGTTCTCCCTAGCGCTACTTATAGCTTGGTGCTTGGAGATCCTTCTTCCTGGACTTCTTTCTGAACTCCAATCCCTCCACATCATCATGGGCCTGCCAGGGGTCAGGCACTATTCTAGGTCCTGGGGAGACAGCGGTGGGAAAGAAAGCAGACACCACCTGCCCTGCAACTCAAAGAGAGGAGGCTAAGGGAACACGCTGGAAGTGTCACAGGGCAGCAGCAGGGTCTAAGATACAGCTAGATACTCAAACGCAGGCTTCACGCTCCCCTTTCAATGGAAAGCAGGTATGGCTGCAGACTGCAAGGGGCTGGCAATGTGCAAATAGAGGAATCTGCACTGCGCTAAGTCTCAGCTGGACTGCAGGGCCCCAGGCAAGTCCTGAAGTTCTGGAGTTGGTCCAGAGGAAGAATAAAGTGTGACTGTGTGAATTGGAGCAAGTTTCTTCTAAAGCAGCCCCCAGCATGGGCAGAGGAAGAGAGACCATCTGCCAGTCCGTCCCTGGATGGCCTGAAGGACCGCGACACTGGAGCCTGGCCAGGATGCTGGCTAAGGTGCAGGAGCATTTCAATGACTGGGACAGGGAGGGTATGTCTAAGAATTGTTTCTAATGAGAACCTGGATACGCAGAGGCAGAGGCGGGCATTGGAGGTGCGGGTGGATTGCTCATGCCCACGTCTCTGGGTGTTCTTCGGCAGTGGGAGGGAACAGAAGCTGGGGGAGGCCAAACATAAAACTGTCACATTTCCCAGCGTGGGATGCTTCTCACCTCCCTGTTTCCCTTTATCATTTTCAGCACTGGGGAGTGTGAATATTTTCAGGATTCTTATTAATATTTAACCACAGCTCTTTTTTGTTGTTATTTTTCCCTTAAACATGTGCTTAGAGTGGATCTCTGCATTCCTGGGTAATTTTATTAAATCCAGAGGCCAATTTTCTTTTTATAACCATCTGCTGCTTTGATTTTTTTTTAATAAGGAAAATCAATAGAAAAAAAAAAACAGAAAGGGGGAGGGTTGGTGAAATAGAAATGTGCATTGTAGAAACATATCCCCAAACTCAACCATTCATTTTTAAATAGGTGCTCCAGCTGTAAAAAGTCATTGTGTATGTGTGTCTCTGTGTATTCATGTATCTGTTAAAATTAAAAGATAACAGCATTGAGCCGCTGGTTTTTCACTGCAGCTCTTCCTTGCTGCAGCCTATGTAGAAATGGTCAGATGATACCAGTCTGCCACCACTTTGTATGTCTGGGTTAGCATCCCTCCGCCATCCCTAACTCAACCTGCAACCTTGAATAGGTCCCCAGGCTTCTTGAGCGCTCAGCTTCCTCATCTATGAAATCACATGCCTTGTCCAAATGATCCCTGATCCCTCCGTCGTCCCCCCCCTCCCCCCCCCCCACACACACACAACCTCTGGCATTTGGGACGCTGATGGATATGAGAAGAACAAAAACAAAAAATTTCTCCCTTGGGGCCTGTTCACCCTGAGAGCTAGAACATCTCTATTTCCTTTAGAGAGAGAGCACTGTTGAGAAGCCACCGAATTAATTAAAAGAAGCACTTTTCAGGAGTTAGCAGTGAGGAGGAAAAACAAGGAAATGATTGTTTTTGGAAACCCTTCCAACTGCAGATGAAAACAAACCCCCACCAACAATGAGCCTTGCCTGGTTCAGATACTGTCGCTGCGGGAAGGAGACTGTGGTTTGGGAAGGCTGTTTCTCCCCCCTTCCCATCATTTCCAAGGCAGAGCACGGCTCAGCTATGCGGGCCGAGGCTGCCTCCCATTCCCCAAACTGCCAGACATTTACAGAAGCTAAATTAACTTCATGCATGGGTAGCGACTGCACCTTCCCGCTGCCGCGGTGCTCCTGGTTCTCATTAAGGCATCGGGACAGACACGTGGCTCTTGGGAATGCACACCTTGATGTGGAGGCCAGTATGAAGGTGGCTGAGATGGAAGGACGGCCAGCAGAGTTTGTCAAAAAGGCCAGTGTTCCGTTAGCATGACTTCACATCTGGCAGTTGCAGAAAGACCCCAACCAGTTACAGTTTGCTAAACCCTGAGAGGGCAGCAGAGAACCTTGGCAGAGACTCTCTCCAACTCTCTTCATTCTGTGCCTTCAAACCCACTGGACTCAGGAACACCAAGAAGGAAGCAAAGGCTGAGGCTTGAAGCTTCTTAGTCTTCATTGTTGTGCTGGTTTGTTGACGTTCTGGTAAAGACAGCGCCAGCCCTTTTTGTTCCAATAAGGTTTGTATTCTCTTGGAGGGACTGGACTTTTGATGCAGTTTTCCTTGAGTTCACTGTTACAACGGCACTCATGTGGGTGACTTTTGGGGTTTTATCCCATTTTGTGTTTGGGCCACACTCAGCTGTGCTCGGAGCTTACTCCTGACTCGGTGCTCAGGGACCACCCCTGGTGGTACTCAGAGGACTGTATCTGGAGCCACACGTTGAGCTTCGGTTGGCTACATATAAGGCAAGCACACTACCCATTGTATTGTCTCACCAGTCCATGGGTGACATTTGTCATCCTCACTTTATTGAGAGGAAAATCAAGACCCTGAAGACTAACTGTCCAAGGCTCTTTGGCTTCCTAATTTGCAAGCAAGCCTGAAACTCCTTCCTTCCTCCCGCCTGGGCTTCCTATGTCTCATTTGCAGTAACAGTTGGAAGTGAAGAGTATTGGATAAGAAAGGCTTTTTCCTAGAACAGATGTGTGGCATTAAAGAGAACCTTAGAGATCCTCTACAGCAGTGTTTCTCCACCTCTTTCTGAGTGTGATTCTCCTCCAACCTGGTTTTCTTCCTGTGGTCCACTTTGCTATAACTGTCTTACCGTGATATCCCTAATCATTGATGCGCTTTCTACCAATGGCCCTCTTAGAATATCCCAGGAGCCCACAGGGGGCCAGAGGCCCCTGGATTGAGGAAGGCTGATCTATATGAGGAGTGGTGATCTGAAAGGTAAGGAAGGACTGAGCAAACTTAGGGTCATCCTGAACACACTGGCCAGTTCAGGGGTGCACAGTGTCTGTGAGCATGGTGTGACTAATGTGCCCATGGATGGGACAGGTCATGAGCAGAGATGTGTAATGCTCCCGAGAAGAAGGCTATCTGTCATCCAGCCTGTCCCAGCACAGAGCAGGTGCTCAGTCAATGTCACAAAGAACCATGTCTATAAAAGTACCTGCATGCCCCCCACAACTGCTTGTGTACAAGGGTAGCCCCACGTATCAAAGTCAGCTCATCAGCTTTCTGGCTTCCAGATAAAGACCCTGAAGCCCAGAGCAGCAAAGCACTAGTCCTGAGTGTACCTGGAGCTGGGTCTCAGGCTCTGGCTGGGGGGCAGTAACGGAATCTTCCAGCTGAGCAGTACTGCCTCCTCCCTTGCCTCTCAGGCCTTCTTCCCGCAGTGCGGACTCAGCCCTGGCCAGGCTGGAGTGCCAGCAGCCCCGAGGCAGACCAGCTTTGCTTAACTCGCATTCCGTCAGCGTGTTCGTGTCTGTGCAAAGGGAAGGTGCTAAAGTGCTTGAGAAAGAGATTCTCTTAAGTAGGTTAAACTCTCCCCCACTCCCCAGCCTCATTTACACTGTGCATTTGCTCAGCAGACTGTGGCTTCCCAGCAAGTGTTCAGGTAAATCGCGGCCCTATCCAGGTGTGAATGAGTCTAAACCACAGAAGACAGAGAGGCTGGAATCAACTCCAGCTGGATGGGGGAAAAGGGGCTGTGGTGCGGGGGTGGGGAAGGAGGTTCTGGAGGGGCCTCCTGTGGCCCACACCACCTGCATGCCCCAGCCTGGCCAGACTGTGAGGTCTCCGGGAGGGGCGGGGTTTCCCTGCAGGTCCAGTCTGCGAGGAAACAGGCCAGGAAGCCCAGAGCAGAATTTCTGGGAAGCGAGGAGTTTCCCTCCCCACACCAGTCATTTCTCTTCTGTCAGAGCCCTAATGAGCTTTTAGTGCCAGGAGGGAAAGCAAATGGAAAGAAAACAGCCCAAAGTTGCTAATGCTATCGACAGTAACCTTCGCAGGAGCCTTCCCCAAGAGGAGGGGGCGGCTGGCCTGTCCAGGGACTGCCTGATGGGAAACAACGGAATGGGAGAAAAAGTCCAAAGTGCTATTCAGTATACAGAGGGACCTTCTGGAAGAACCTTCTGTGCACACATTGTGGGGGAGGGGGGGCGGGGAGGTGTCTAGAATTAACCCTTTATGCCTCATTAGTTGCTAAGTAGTGTGCGTTGAAGGGCGGTAGCAGGGAACAGACAGGTTCTTTCTGTAGGCAGAAATCGGGAGGGCAGGGGATGATGTGAGTGTTTGGTAGGTTGCTCCTCAGAGAAGTTGTTAAATTAATGGAAGCCCGGCAGTGCTATGCTGCTAGATTTCCCGTCTTAGGAATTCCAGCTCTTTCTATACCAAGACTGGGGTCTCTAGAACCTCTCTCGAAAGCCCTTTCTCCTACATGACTGACTTAGAGGCCTTTGTTCAAGTTCTAGGAAAGTCATTTCTCTTCCTCCACTGCCTTAGTCTTCCTATCTGTGGAATGGGAACAGCAGCTACTGCCTTAGTGAGGCTCCAACGCAGTCTTCTTTCCAAGCTAGGGGATGGAGGAAATGTTATGAAACTCTATGTGTGAGGTTCCCATTCCTCCCCACCCCCCAATCTTGGCTGCTCATATTCACCTATGAAAGAAACAGTTTTAGAAGCCATCAGCTCAGTGCCTGGAGCATTTGCAGCCCTTTGGAATTAGAGGATGAGCTAATGGTGTGGGAGTGGGAGGGGAGGGCTGACTTGGAGGAGGTAGGCCGCTGAGCAGCTGCCAGGAGGCAAGGATTGAGATAGGGCAGCTCAGAGGTGTGACTGCTGAAGGCAAAGGGAATGTGAAGAGAGTGACAATATGTTACTGGTTAATGAACTACTTCTTCACATCGAGATGAGTATTATAATTACATTTAAATCCCATAGACTGCCAGGTTGTTCTGTTTTCCTTTTCATGGGGTATTACATAAAGATGGGACTAGAGGGGTGCCAGGCTCAGTGTGTGTGCTTCCAGTGAGAGGATCTAGTGCAGGGCTTGTGCTAAATGTTGAAGCAGAGGTAGTTGTTAAAAAGCAAAGCGATTTCCCTTGATGGGTTAGCTATATCCTGTTGCAGACTGTTTTCTTTCCTAGTTGGATTTTACTACAGGATGTGGCCTTAGGTCTGGAAGGGTCATGCAGAAGTACAGGAGGGGATCACTGAGTGGGAGGGACTTGAGGCCTGCCGTGGGAGTGACCAATGCTAGAGGGATGAGTGGGTCTGTCATCATTAATGTCTTGGCTGAAGTGAAAGAGGAAGCTGGATGTTAGGAGAGGCATCCCAGGCCAGGGCAGGCATAGCAGAAACTGACCAGAAGCAGAGAAGTCTCCCAAGGGAGCAATTGTCTATCCTGGATGTGTCTCGGATCCACCTAAGGTGCATTAAACGTACTAGCACCTGGCTCCAGCTCACATCCTCTAATAGAAAATTTTAAGACCAGACCTGGTCACCCAGTAGTTTGAAAAGACTAGCTCCTCTCCTAGCTAATCTAGTAGTGTGAATCTCTGCTCTGAAGTGTGGTCAGCTTAACTATGACTTCATCCATTCACACCCCACAGAGTTGCTCCAGGTTCAGAGGGAGGGAGAGAGAATTGCAGAGGACAGCAGAAGCTTTGTAACATCAAGTTCGTTAAGTTCATGACTTCCCAAAAGCCTGGTAAATAAAGGGGGGACTCCCTTCAGGAGAAGGGGCAGGTGAGAATGAGACTGGGAGCAAGACTTCATTCTACTGGGCAATGGCCCTATTGAGGTCTAGGTACTAGATGTAAATCTGGGGCAGGGTATGTGGGAGAGAGGGGAGAGGAAGGAGAGGAAGTGGGAGGGGGGAGAGAGGGAGATGTCTGTTGTAGAGGCAGACTGAAGGTTGAGTGGGCAGAAAGGAAACTGAGGACATTGATGGTGGGAAATGTACACTGGTGAAGAGATGAGTGTTGGAACATTACATGACTGAAACCCAATCATGAACAACTTTGCAACCCATCATCCCTAGCCAGATGGGCCATTGCCCAGCAGAATGAAGTCCTGCTTCCAGTCTCATTCTTATCAGCCCCTTTCTCCTGAAGGGAGTCCTCCTATATTGTCAAGGTCATTCAATTACAACAATTAAACAAATACAACATTAAAAATACATTATTAAACAAATAAAATAACAAATAAATAAATATAGGGCAGAAAGAAGACTTGCAGACCAGTGACTGATGACCAGTTGCAAATGAGAGAGATGTTTCCTGGAGAGGTTGAAGTCATCTAGTATTTATATATAGTGTGGGGCCTAGGGCAATGAGGTCGGTTTGGGGTGAGTCTGACCAGGGATGATGGGGTGACAGTAATGAGGTGAAGGGGTGAATTGGATAGTGTGAAGTTGAGGACATAGGAGGGAATAATGGTGGTCGTTATAGACAAAAGATCATATAGGTGATGCTATGGAGGTGGAGACTGTAATGGATGGGAGTGATGATATTGATGACATGGTGCTGGGGACCATTATTTGGGAATGGTGGGATTGGCAGGAGAGATCTGAAATCTCTTTAACAAATTAACACAAACATAGGAACTTAAGTATCTATAAGAATGGAGAGATAGGGTAGGGCATATTGGTTAGGGCACTTGCCCTGCATGTGCCTGACTCTGGTTCAACCTCCTGCACTTCATATGAGCACATCAGGAGTGAACCTTGAACACAGGGTAGGGAATCTAGGTAACTTCCTACACCCTTGACTAGGCAATGCACAGTACTGAGATCCTGGTCCCAACAGGGCTACTGTTGTCCTTTTTGATGTGGGGAACAGGGGGTCCTTTGCTTGCCAGCTGAGGCCATTCCCTCGAGACTTTAGAACCATGGTTCCTCCTGCATTGTGGGCTGTTGGCTATTGGCAAGGCTGCTCTTTGGTCCTCAAGGCATGGGGCATCCCTTCTTGTATTTTCATCCCAGCCCCTGTAATGACAGGTTGAGTTCCTCTCCCACTTCTGATCATCTTGACTAGCTTTTGCAGCAAATAAATTCCACTCTACACACTTGGAGGCCCACAGTCATGGTGCCTAAGAAGTGATCACACTAGTCTGTTTCTATGCCTCTCAGATGAAGGAAATGATTTATTGGTAAAGAACTGACAAGACAGAGCAACTTGAGGTGTGGATGCTGTAAGGTGAAGAACTGAGCAGAGTTCACCCAGCTTCTGGCCTGAAACACCCTCTGTCTGAGAAAAAGGGCTTCTCTGCTGCAAGGTGCCATGTGAGAAGCTTGCGCAGAAGAGACTGATTGCCTGCTTGCATCAATTCTCAAGACCTTTTGGGCGTTTTGGGGGGTAGCCCACTCCCACCCCAGAAGCTCTCATGTAGCAGATGGTATCCAGAACCCTTTCCCCTTAAGTTTTCATGTTTTATAGGACAGACTAAGAGAGAAGAATGCGACATCAATAAATAAGGATGAAACATGCATCTAGGAAAGTAGAAATCATACACATCTCCAGCTGACCAAATGAAGGCTGAGAAACAGCCAGATGGGGCATTCAGTACCTTCTAGGTCCAAAATTAAGTCTCCTATTCCTCTAAAGGATGTCATTATCATTGTATCTCATACATCACTTGAACAGAACTGAATGCTTTGTAAGGCATGGATTTGTTTACAGAGCACCCCACCCCCGCCCCAGAAGCTCTCATGTAGCAGATGGTATCCAGAAGTCAATGATATTTTTTGCTGAATGAATGAATGCATGAATGAATGCATACTGCAACCGAAAATAGAGCAAAATCCCTAGTTATAGAGGTATCCCTTTAAGACCCCTATGAAGGTCAAGCAAGGGGGTAGTGGGTGGGAGGGTGTGATGAGGCAAACTGGGGGTGATATAGGAACATTGGTGGATGGTCCTGAACACTTGGGCGGCAGTAACTGTGTACATCAGAACTATAAGCGTTGACACTATTGTAAACATGCGACCCAAACGATAATAACCAAAAGCAAGGTTTTAAAGAATGAGTTTGCCAAGGGGTGGGGCAGGGGGTGTGGGAGGAGACCATGAGACATTGCAGGAGGGATACTGACACTGGGGCTGGAGTTGGAACACTGTATGCCTGAAACTATTTTTAGCAGCATTGTACATCATGGTGCCTAAAGAAAAATGTAAAATAAATTATAAATAGATAAATAAATCAACCCCCAGTTGAGCCAGTGATGTTAATTTTAGATCATCTCTCTTCTAAAATGTTTCATTTTAAAATACTTTAGTATCAGTTAGCAGTGCTATAGAATTTCAGAGGGTACTGCTAAAGCCTCAATATGTGGCTAAGACTCATTGCACCTACCTCTAAAGTTCCGGTGGCATCATGCTGTCAAAATACCCCAGACCCCCTCTCCTAATCCCTCTCCTACAACATTTCCCTGAATCTTCAGAGCAAGTGCCTTGTTTGTTTGTTTCCCTTTGGGGGCTCACACCTGGCTGTCTTGGGGGCTTCTTACCTGCCCCCAAGGATTACTCAGGAATCACTGGTAAGGTTCAGAGGGACCATAATGTGGTGCCAGGGATCAAACCTGGTCAGCTGCATGCAAGGCAAGCATCTTACCCGGTGTACTGTCTCTCCAGCCAGACATGTGCTCTATGTTTATGTGACTAGAAGGGTCTGCCTGGAGAATCCAAGTCCCTCACCTCCTTTATTACATGAGGTCTGTAACCTTTGCTGCATTAAACAAACTCTCCATTTCCATGAAGCATCCACAAGTTTTTTGTGAGGGTTAATAGGCACCTCTTTGTGGGCAGTGTTCGCTCGCTTCCCACAATACCGGGGTGGTATTGATGATGGTAGAGGTACAGTAGAGGTACACATATGACAACAGCATCCTCACCCCATTTCCAGACCAGAGGGCACACAGGCTGCACAGTCTATGGATACTGACTACTAAGACACATGTGGATCTTAGGAAGGAAATCCTACAGGAAGCAATGAAGCAGCAATCATACCTTCACCGATCTTTTTGTCCTTCATCTTGACCTCTCCAGATTGTTCATTATCCTTTTATCTGTCTCCCTTTGCCCTGCTCTACCTTGTCAGTGCCTACAGCTAGACGGCTCTCACCCCCATCCTTCCACACAGCTTTGATCTCAGTGCTGTTCTTTGTAGAGATCAGAAAGATGGGGGGAATTTGTAGTTGTTGAGTGATGCTATATGCCAGGCATTTTGATATTTGTTGCTCTCAGAGGTACACATATCGTGATGCATGCTTTACATCCACAGAGTTATGTAACCCCATGGGAAGATGACATGCCTTGCCAGGTAGACTTGACTAGCAAGCTGAAAAGTTGTAAACCCAGCCAGCATTTTGTTTTGCAGCAGGGTGCCAGCCTCCAGAGGAGATGCTCAGGACAGCCCAGTCACCAGCCCACCAATACTGAAGAGAACAAGCACACCCATTAACGCCAGTTCGTGGTCCTTTGTAGTTCACATCTGGGTTCCAAGATGGCATGAAAGGTGGGTGGTTGTGTCAGGGCAGCACTATGTCTTGGTAACTGAGTTTGTCAGTGAATTTATTTGTTGCAGATTGAATCCTTGAGAAGAACATTGTATTTGACTGTGGGTCCTGGGAGAGCGATGGAAAGAAGGCTTAATCCATCCATGTTATTCCTGCAGAAGGCGCTGAGTTCTGAGTTCCTGCCCTGGGCAGCTGTCCCTCAAAGGATGCCGCCCACATCACCAGAAGCTGCAGATCAGTGGCTTCGTCTACCACTCTCCACCGGCACCCCTAACGCCAGCAGCCAAGCTAGTTCCCATGTCCAACACATGCTCCACTTTCCCGCAGCTGCACCTCAGGGGATGCACAGACGCCCAATTTTAGCTTTCACAGACAGCTCAGAGGCACCTTGAGAACCTTTTTAGCAAGTGATTTAAAATTTGCCTGATGATTATTACTATGATTATTATTATGTCTCGAGCCCTGTTTTTAAGGACTCCATTGTGGTGATGGTTGAACAAAACCCACTGAATTATACACTTTAAATGACTGATTGTATGGATCATGAATTATATCTTGATAGAACCATTCAAAAAGAAAGATCTCTACCTCGGGGAGTTGGGGTTTGAAGTGGCTCAGATTAGGTAAGAAGCAGCCCAGGTGGGCTTACTCTGCTGAGGTCTTTGAGTCTGATCACCTCTCAAGTAGACTGCTGGGAAAGTGGAGTCCAGAGGTGGAATGTGGAGTTCCCAAGGTCAGATAAAAGATGTGCCTGGACTAGGGGGATCATCTTCTTTGACCCCTGATGCCATTAATGATGATCTTGCCCTCAAGTCACATGACTTCCATGCTGGGAAGAGTGGCACATGGCCAGCTGCACCTGAAGAAACAAAGAGATATGGTTGAAAGAGGCTCAGTGTGAAGATCCTGTGGCTTTGGGGATTGTTCCAGGGGTGCTCCAGAGACTAAACTTAAGACCCAGACATTCTGAGTTCCTGCCCTGGGTAGCTGTCACTCAAAGGATGCCGCCCACGTCACCAGAGACAGCAGATCAGTGGCTTCATCTACATCTGCGGGCAGGAATACTGCATGATCTGAATGATGAATTCTAGCTCACTATGTCCATCCCAAATCACAGAGCCCCGTTGCTCATTCATACTCCTATACCAGCCCCCGACACTGACACTTTGCCTGATGATTATTACTATGATTATTATTATGTCCCACCGACCAGCAGGCTGATCTGGAGTTGATAACACTTGGAGATCTAGGATATCCAAGTACTTAGAGCAAGGAGGCATCAGAGGGCCTGAAACCATTCATTTGTTCACTCATTCATTCAACACATGTTTTTTAGGTCCAGTTTTCCTGCTTACCTAGCTTAGGGACCATTGGACACTTGAAAACTGCACTGAGCACTTGAAAAATGCACTGAGCAAAGCAACAACTTTGGTTATACTGGCTGCACTCATGTGAACATTCAAGTTAAATATGGTCCCTAGTCTTTGCAAAGTCTCATCACAAGGTGAGATCATTTTCTCCATCCTGTATGAGTGTATGAGTGGGATTGGTGACTTGCACTGTCCAAGGCATGTGGTAGGAGGGACTCACTCTGGAGTTTAGTCTTAAGAGTTCTTGCAGCTTTCATTTCCTCATCTTGGAAGCTGGAGACAATATCATGAAGGAATCAGGGTGAGAGACCTTTCCACCACAGCTGGGCTTCACTATTTGCAGCTTGAACCTAAGCCTTGGTCACCCATAGCTGAATGCAGCTATTTGAACAAGCCCAGGTTGGCACTGCTGAGTTGGTCCACAGAACCTTAACAAATCGTCAATCTGGTTGTCACAAGTGCTTGCATATTGAGCAATAGGAAACCAAAGCCATAGGGTACATTTTAGAGCTTTTCTTTTAGACTAAAGAATGAAAACATTCAACTTCTTGAAAAATATCTTAGGCTCTGTAAATTTCAAAAAAGCACTTACCTTCCATTTATTTTAAAGTAATATATAGAAAGTACAGACATTTTTCCAGCTTCACAGAAAGTAGGAAAATAGAAGTCAAAGTTGATTTTAACCTGGAACCCTCAAACATAGATGCTGTGAGCAGTTTCTTCTGGATCCTCCCAATAGAGGGGAATTTTTGTGTATCTGTTTGTACTTATCTGTAGCTGTGTTTCTTCCTATGATTGTCTCTTTGTTGCTTGCAGTAGCTGTATCATATGCATTGTTTTCCACATCTATGCATTTTCGTCCCTCCCCACCACCCAACTCATATTAGTCACCTCAACCCTCTTTCCATCATTTGGGAACCTTTTCAAAGTGTCTCACTAATGGGTTCGTGAAGGGCACTTGCATTGTTTCTAGGGTTTTTTTTTAAGTTCAGGCTGCATCTGATGATACTCAGAGTTTACAAGAGATATACCAAGTGGTATTCAGTGGGGCAGGAGGGATTGTAGTGCCAGGGATTCAACCTAGAGCCTTTCATATGCTAGGCACATACTTTACCTCTTGAGCCATCATCCAGCCTCTGTTTCAGTTTTGAACATCCACACAAACATATCTTAGCTAGCTTTTTGGCTTGCATGTCCATCAATAATGCTTACAGATTCTGGGACAAAGCCATTGTTCATCTTACCTTTTGATAGGTGCTGTATTTTGGAATTCCTCAGGAACTGGGTTTGAGACCATCTGATAGTCACATCTGCCAATGTCTGTTATCCCACTTGAGATCCAGAAACATGATTTGAGTTTATCCTCTTGCCATTCCACAGAAAGAACAACTGAGTCTTCTGGAGGATGCACTTGTGCCCAACGTGGCATGACTAGTCATTTTTTTTTTTTTGTTCTTTCTTGGTAAACTCCTTTCTAACTGAAAAGCATTAACCTTCAAAGGCCCCTAAGAGATTGGCCTCACCTAACCCGAAGTCACACTGAAAAAAATCTCATTACAAAGGAATGCAGAGTTATAATTGTCTCATCCATTTACTCCTCTGTGGGTCCTAAAAGGAGAGCAGATCTCTCCAAAACTCCAAGATTCCAAAATGAGAACCACAGACTAACTGTCAGGAATTCAAGGGCATCTCTGAGAGTCCAGGAGCTGACTCTCTGCTGCAGAGCCCACCACAGGTCCCTTGAAGCTGAGACGTGACAGGCATGATCTGGCATCCAGAAGCCCAATGGGACCATTCAATGTTCCCTGGCCTGCAGGCCTGATAGGGTGGGCTCCGAGCTGTGCTTTCTCCTAAGAAATACTGCCGTCAGCTTGGGTTGGCAAGCTGCCTCCTCCCCAGGGGTCTGGGCTGTCAGAAAAATTTGAACCCTAGTATCTGCCTTGACACTTAGGAGTCACCAGACACTTATAACCAAAGTCGTTGCTTTGTTCAGTGCATTTACCAAGTTTTCAAGTTACTGAGAGACAGTTGCTGTGCTATCATTCAGATTTTAACTCTGGTTTGTACAGCCCTGGGATAACGGGGTTGTTGTTTCCAGGAAAATTGAGGAGGCCTGTGGGATTAATAGGCACTACCTAAGTACCTACTAATGGTGCATACCGACTGTGCCCAGTATTCACCAGGCATTGTGCCCTGGAAGCCTCATCCCACACATTGTGAGACAATTTTGGACGTGAGCATGCTGAGATTCAAGGGGTCAGCTTTGGATCTGTGGCTCTGGGGCTGGATCAGATCAGCAGAAGAAGTGGTAGATTGTGAGCTTGGCTCTGATGAGCTCTGATGGAGACTAAAAGGACAAATGCTTATTCTTCAGCCTGCTTCAGGCATGGAAGCCTAAAGCTGAGCTGCCTGCTGATTTTGTCTGCTGAGTTCTCGGCTCACTGGTCTCTGCCCTGCTCTGACCCCCAAGGATGAAAGAGAAACCTTCTCTCTTGTCCCTTCTAAGGACTCTAGTCTCCTCTAAGGACTCGAATCCTCATTTACGGGCACACCCTCATGCCCTCATCACCTCCCAAAAGCCTCCCTCCCCCACCCCTGCAAATGGTGACTTTGGGGGTGAGGCTCTAGCTAAGGAATTGGAGGGACTTGGACATTCTGTCCTGAGAAGAAATGGTGAACTCTGTGCTCAGAGCTATGGAGCCACTGCCCACCTGGATGGTATCTGGAGCCCAAAAAGCCTGGGAACTAGATGTGACCTGTAGCCCTGCTTGAGCAAAGGAGCCCAGAGAGAGGTCACCCTTCCCTGTTCAGCCCTGCCTGTGCCTGCCTTCCCCTCAGGGTGGGGAAGGCCCAGTTTAAATTCCAAGTGCAGAAATATTCTGCTAGATGAGGCTGACCAAGTAGCACGCAGGGTGGGGGGTGGGGAGTGGAGGTTTTGAGAAGAGCACAGTTTCTGGCTGGGCCAGATCACATATGAGGCTTGGCCATTTGGTAGGCATGTGTGCTGATTGCCGAAGAAATGCCCTTTCCCTTGTCCCTTTGTTGCCTCTTCTGCAGAAAGCAGGTAAGAGCAGGACCCATTATCTTCACTGGGTTATTGAGGACAGAAAATAGTTTCATACTATTCAGAGCTGAGATTGAGACTGGCTCATGGTTGACACCTGATAAATGAGAAAAGCTTGTTCCATGCTCTCAGCTGCTGTTTGGCAGCCCATGATCTGAGTGGTCACTCTAGAGAGGGCTTGGGGTAGAAGATCATCCTTCTGAAACTGATCCTCCCGTGGGGGTGCCAGCTGCACCAAGGTTTTATGGTTGCGGGGTCTCGCATTCCCTGTGCTCTGAGCAGATCCCTCTGGAAATAATCAACTCCACATAGATAAAGACAAAGGGAGAAAGAGCTACTCCTCCAGATTGGTTCCTTGTCTAGAGAGGGCAGGGAGATGGGGCAGACAAGGAAAACAGGTGTGGGAAGGGGTGAGGCATATTCAGCTCCTGGGGCTCCCATTGGAAACAGAGTTAGGATGGGAACCTGTCAGTCAGAGACTCCCCCCCCCCCCCAGATCCTGACTCCACCCTTTTACCAAAGTACCCTTGGTAAGTGACTCATCCTCTGGGAGAGTCAGTTTCTGACTCTTTTATCAAGAGGTGCATCCACACAGTTGAAATTGGTACAGTAAAGGCCTTTACCAGCTTCTCTTCCCCCAAGCTGCAGAAGACAAGCTCTCCCTGAAGGGCACAGGAGACAATGCATTCCTGCATTCCCTAGTGTACTTCTGTGTGCCAAGCATGGACCAGCCACTGTGGTTATTGAAAGAGACACAGCCATTCCCCAGGGATCTTCCTGCCATTGAACTCTTAAGTGTGAGAGGCTAGTTTTTTTTACCCTCTGGTTCATTATTGTTGACGTGCAATGTAGGGTTACACACACACACACACACAATACATACACATGTATACTCAGCCTAGTGAGCTACAGAAATCACGCTTAGTCATGGTGCTTGCACTCATACTTCTTGGGAGCTGCATGTGTTTAGTTGTGGTGCTCATATACAACAGGCCGTGGTAGACTAGAGATCACTGTTGCTTCAATGCATTGCTGGGGTTGGGAGGCTTCTAGATAACAGAACTCTTAGGAGCATGCTCAACAAAAGGGGTCATCGCTGGGGAGCAAACTCGTAGCCCCATGCTTGCAAGGCAGATGCCGTTAGTCACTGAGCCATCCCCCAGACCCCCAAAGAGGTGGTTCTTCAATGGAACTATTCTATGGAGCCAGAAGGTAGTACAGTGGTTAGGGCATATAACTAGCATGTACCTGGCCCAGGTTATATTTTGGGCACCACAGGGTTTTCCTATTATCACTGGGTGAAGTCCTGGAAGCTCCTAGTACTGCTGAGTTGGCTTAAAAGTCCTTGGCATGGTAAGACCTAAGTAAGTAGCATTGTATCCTTGGACCTTTGCATTGAACTTACGACTGAGAATCACTGGTGGAGCTCCTGGACAAAGAAACCTAGACTTGGGGATGGAGTGATTGTAGATTGTATAGCTGATAGAGCACTTGACGTTCACACAGCCAACCTGGGTTCTATCCCTGGATTCCCTCCCCGCTCAGGGAGGCTCTTAAGAACTATAGAACACACGTCTCGAGCTTCCCTATGAATGACACCAGTGGATTAGGTATAGGGCCTTGAAGAATACCTGTGAAGGAGATCATTTGGCTCCCCAATATTTTTGATAAGTCTCCACTCATCTTTATTTTTTAAAATTTTTATTTATTTTTTAATTGAATCACTGTGAGATACACAGTTACAAAGGTGTTTATGATTGGGTTTAAATAATATAATATTCTAATACCTGCCCCTTCACCAGGGTACATTTCCTACCACCTATGTCCCCAATATATTCTTATGAGTCTTTGCACAAATTTTTTTCACACTGTACCCCACATCCCCCAAAGGGACATGTCCCCTCAGGTCCCTGCTCATAGAAAGCCTCCTCCCATAAGCTTTCCTACTCACCACCCCCAGGAAGCCTCTGCTGGTCTGCCCAGTCCATCCTTCCTCCTTCTGTCTAGAGCCTCCAAGCATAGATGACTTCATCAAATCAAATTTACTCCATCTCCAACAAGACTCTCACCCCAGGGGCTTGGAGCCAGGCCATGGTAGGATCTGTTTGAGGAAGGCTCAGGCTCTTGTTTCCTAAAGTTGCAGGGCTCCCTCCTCTGATCTACTTAGCCAGATGGAGGACCATTGGAGAGTGGGGGATGGGGAGTTGGGGGAACATGGTCCTGAGTAAAAGGCACTTTTAGTTGTCATAGCAACTGTTGCTAGGGAGAAAGCAGAACTCAGAGCAGGACCTGAACTCTTTCCTGGGGCTGAGTTTGTCTCCTTCATTGCCCATTCATCATGCAGCCCTTTTTGGTATATCACCTTCTGCACGTGGCATCTCTGGGAATGCACAGTTATCCTCTGTCCACCAGGAACTCAATCTGGTTGGGAGAAACACAGCAAACAGTGTGTAAGGGCTGAGTGAAAATGTGTCTAGAGCACCAGAAATGCGAAGTGAAGGCCCTGACCAGCCTGGAAGCTGTGAGGACTCATTAGCTAACAGGGTGAGGGAGTGATGGAAGCATCCCCCAGTGAAGACCTGGGGTCATTTGGGTTTAATAACCACTTGATGCTGTGGTAAAGGACCTGAGAAAGAAACATAGACTTGGGGATGAAGTGATTGTAGATTGTATAGCAGATAAAGCACTCGATGTTCACACAGCCAACCTGAGTTCTATCCCTGGATTCCCATACCACCACCCAAGCATTGGCAGGAGAAATTCCTCAGTGCAGAGCCAGGAGTAACCCCTGAGCATCACTGGGTGTGCACTACCACCCTCCCCAACCAAAAAAAGCAAAACAAACCTGGACTGACTTTTGACTTCTGGCTGGGAGCCATGCAGTGAGTGAGGTGTGAACAAGTCAAGGTAGGGAGGGGCGGAAGGGCCAGAGCAGAGGTGGTAGGCACAGTGTGTTTCACATAGGTGCCTGCAGGATACCAACCAGAGGCTCTGGTGGGCAGTTGTGGGGTCCAGCTGTGCATATAAGCAGAGGCCAGGATCTCGGGTCCCAGTGTGTGATGAAGGCTGGGACAAGCGCTCAGAGCCAGGACCTAGGAAGAAACCAGTGGTGGTGCAGGGGCTGGACCAGAGCCATGTGGTCAGATGCTGTCAAATAGGCTGTAATATGAAGGACTGAAGGAACGCATTTGATTTGGCAATTAGAGAGGCAGGGGGATTCTGTTGCTGCTCCAGAGGTTTCCCAGCGTGGGGAAGCCAAAGAGTGCCAGGAGGGACAGATGCTCCTTTGTGAAGGAGCTCAGCTATGGGAAAGTGGGTGGCGGTAGAGGATTTCTGTGTGCAGGAAATGCCATTTCCCTTTATGCAGAATGGGGAAGAAGCCACTTACTGGAAGGGGAGTTTGAATATACTCAAAGGGGTTGTGGATGAGCATTGTGGCCAGGGACCCAGATGAACAGCTATGAAATAATATGCAAAATAAAGAGTGTACTTGAGTTTGGGAGTGATTGGAAGCATGAAGTATTGACAAAGGGGAGAACAGATGTGAGAAAACAATGTGCATAAAAATGAAGGAGCTACAAGATGTGTGTGTGTGTGTGTGTGTGTGTGTGTGTGTGTGTGTGTGTGTAAGAGAAAGCAAGAGAGAGAGAGAGAGACAGACAGAGAGACAGAGAGACAGAGAGGCTGAAGTCCAAGAGATATCCCTCTGGGCTTTTATCATAGCAGGTTGAAAAGTTTGGAGCCTAGAGTGTTTTGTTACTAAGACATTCAGGTCTTTAAATCACCTCATTGCAGTGGGTTATATGGGTTGATGTGTGTTAGTATGTATATGTCTATGTGTGTTTATGTAGGTCTGTATAAGTGTGTTTGTGCTTCGGTGTGTCTTTGTATTTTGGTATATGTCAGTACATGTCTGCATGTTTTATATGTGCTTATAGATGTATGTACCTATCTTCATGTGTATGCATTGGCCTGTACATCTGTATGCTTGTGTGTGTATGTGTGTGTGTGGGATGCTTGTGTGTATATGTGTGTGTCTGGGTGTGCAAAATTTTTTTTCATTTTAGGATCATACCCAGCGATGCACAGGGGTTACTCCTGGCTCATACACTCAGGAACTACTCCTGGCAGTGCTCAGGGGACCATATGGGATACTGGGAATTGAACCCGAGTCAGCCGTGTGCAAGGCAAATGCCCTACCCATTGTGCTATCACTCCAGCCCCCGTGGGTGTGCAACTTTATATATATTTAGTTATATGAGTGTTTGGGTGCATGCATGAGTATGTTATGTTTCTGTTTTTGTGTTGGCATGAGCACAGACTAGAATTTAAAAGATCTTGATGGGGCTAGAGCAATAGGACAGTGGATAGGGCATTTGTCTTGAGTATGACCAGCCTGGGTTTGGTCCCCAGCACTCATATGGTCCCCCAAGCCCTGTCAAGACTGATCTCTTAGCATAGAACCAGAAGTACATCCTGAGCTCCTCTGGAATGACCCAAAACTGAAAAATAAATCTTTAGATGTCATCTAGGTCAAAGTCTTTCAAGTTGTTCAAAAGAAGAGAGCAGTTCCAGGGCTGGGAAGGAATTAATTCAAGGTCCTGGAGAACAACCAGTGAAATAACAGGATACTGGTCTTCAGATAAATTTTTCACATCTTGGGCTTCCAAACTAGGAAGAAAATGATCAAGCTCACTTCCCAACAGAGGCTTTGGAATTGGCTGGTATCACAGGAACTCGAATTAGGGAAGAGGGAGGGCCTCCCACGGTGCTTAGAGGCCCTATGTCCAGTGATTTTCAATTCATCAGGCTGGTAATTCAGTGTTAGGGCCCAAGTATGTAGTTCTCAGAGGTGTCGAGGGCTATACCCTATGGTGGCGTCAGGGATAGAACTGGGTTTGGGCACATCTCCCTGCCCTGGGGAGACTGGAACTTTTTCTCACCCAAAATTTTCTTAGATTATAAGAAAAAATATTTCCCCAACTAAACCTGGAACTCTGGATCTAGATGTACTGTGGTTACTGGAGTCTCATTCTTGTTGAGACTTGTTGGGAATACTGTTCCTAGAGAGATGTGCATTTGACCAGAATTTCCAGAGTCCAGCCAGCAGCAGTGCAGGGCTGAGTCCCACCTGCCACCTGCATGGGGAAAGATTCTAGGCCTTGCAGCAACAACACCCTCCCAACCTCCATCCCATCCCCACTACTCACATACCCATGCTCTGGCTCTTGAGACAAGACCTCTCCACACAGTCAGCCTAAGAGGGTTCCCGCAGCTCTTGGCACTGGAGTTTCATTTCCACCTGAATGTTTCATTTTACCATCTAATTTGGTGGCAAATCAAGGTGATTTTCCAGGAGCAAGGCTGCATTTAGTGTGACAGTATCATCTAAAATGTTGAGTGCACCTCTACCCCATCCCCCCCAGACTTCTCTCTGTGACTGCCCTGACCTCACTCAATGAATGTCTGTAGATTCAGAAGCACAACTAGGGGCTCTGAAAACCCAAGCCCATCTCTAGCCCCCAAATTCAGGTCATGTTAATTGATACAGGCAAGAATTATCTAAAATCTCAAGGTTGTTTAATGTGTAGCCAGAGCACTGCTGCAAGAGAAGGCAGTGCACTGAGGACAAATGCCACTCACTTCCCTTGCAGAAGCATGGCCAACAAATAGAAGGTGGACTCCTCCACAATCCCAAAGTTTCTATCAGGCACATTTTAAAAAATTTCAAAGGGAGGCCAGAGAGATAGTCCAGCAGTTAAGGCACACACTTTGCACCTGGCTGACCTGGATTCGATCTTTAGAACCACCTCTAAGTCCCCCAGGTCTGCCAAGAGTGATCCTTGAGCACAGAACCAGAGTAAATCCTGAGTAGAAATTCAGATGTGGTCCAAAAGAAACAACAGCAAAAAGGAAAAGAGAATGAGCTAGTTTCAATAGTGTATGTCTAGAGATGTTTAACAAATGTATCTAAGGTGTGATAATTTCAACATGTAGTCAATATAAAACTGAAGAATGAGATCTCAGAAATCTTTTTTTTGGGGGGGTCACAACCGGCAAAGCACAGAGGTTACTCCTGGCTCCGCACTCAGGAATTACTCCTGGCAGTGCTCAGGGGACCATATAGGATGCTGGAAATTGAACCCAGGTCGACTGTGTGCAAGGCAAACGCCCTACCCGCTGTGCTATCACTCCAGCCCCGATCTCAGAAATCTTTGGGTCCACAAAATCTTGGAAACCCAATGTGTATTTTGTATCTCCACCCCTTCTCAGCCTGGACTTGCCACACTGCAAATGCTCAACACTTGGACGTAACTACTGATTCCTGTGCTTAACAGCCCAGACTGTTGGTTCTCAGGAGTTACCAGACACCTAGAATCAGATGACTGTTCTAGATGGTTTCAAATTAGGAATTCCAGACCTCAATTTCCCCATCTGTGAAGTCAGGGTGACACTGGCTACAGATTTTCTGAGGTGTTTTCTGAATCTTTCAAAGTCAGATCCCCTAAGTACTCATTTCTCAGAATTCATTCTGAAAAATGATGCAGCAGAGCCACAAAATGGTAGACAGTGTTGATTATTTGCATTTGTCAAGTGAATGTTTCAAATAGCAACGTCTGTCTATATATTCTAATTTGGAAATCCAAAGTCTACATATGAGATAAATCCACATGTGAGACCCTGGCCAAATATCCTTCTTGCCCAAATGTCCTTCCTGCTACCTCCACCCACTGCCTGCTCTGTTCATATCTGAAAAAGCAAATGTGAGTTTCTCTGCAAACTGTGGTGGATCATGCACATGCTTGGAAAGGATGGGAGATCTGTTGTCTCCACATTTGGTGGGAAAGAGCAGAGTGCCTGGGGGTTCATGCTAGGTGAATTCTGCCTAGTGCTCCAGCCAGAGGACTCTACAATTTCTGGAACTCGTGAGCATGAAGAAACAGAAAAAGGAATGTCCAGTACAAGAGTTATGTGGGTGTGAGTCTTTGTCTTTGTGCCAGTGATAAAATTCTGTATTGTTGTGCCTTTTCAGGCATGTTTCTTCATGCTTTGGAGCAGTGTTTTTCATCTGGATGCTATTATGGCTCCTGGTAAGCCCCCAGTATAGTTCAAGGGAGGCACAGGTGAAAATCACATAAATAGGGGAGGCACTGCCTGAGACCAGAGGGGCAACTGGTAGGGGAGGGGGGGGGGGCACAGGAAGGAAACAAAGTTTAAAGGATGACAGTTGGATAAAGGTTAACAAAACTGATTTGGAGGAATTGGCCGGGCAAACAGAGTCCCTGAATGGGTTATATTTGCTTTATGCGTTGTCTTACAAGAAGAAATGACCCTATTGTCCTAGAATCACTTGAAGATTCAGAAGAACAAGGAAAAGGAGTGAATTCTTTCTCTGGAGATAGTCTTGTCCCGTTTTAATCTTTACTCTTAACAACATACTACTTGGTGCAATGGAAAGAGTATAAGACATAGAATAGAGATTTTTTCAAGTTTGGATTTGCTATTCAAGCTTATTTTTGAATAAGACATTTATACTTTACGATCCTTGGTTTCTCTATTCTGGATCTTTTGGATGTGTCAGCTACCTGAGATCAGGAACTCTGCTTGGCTCATAGTATGAACACAAATATTAGGGAAATCTGTAAAATGGGTAGAATGTTCTCCATTCTTCTGAGAACCAACAGAAGAAAATGTCCGTGCATGCTCATGCATGACACACACACATACACACACGTGCACACACACACACACGCACATACACACATGCACACTTCCCCAGTCCCATTCTTGCCAACAGAGCAATGAATGGATTTGCTATTTAGAAACTGAAATTCAAAGGTGGAACAGGGTGGTTGAAGATTGAACTAAGGTCATCAAACCTGATCAGAGTAGAAGTGAGATAGGAATTTAGGTCCCCTTTTCTCCCCTCTGATTCGGGGGCCCATCTGGCAGTGTTCAGGGCTTACTCTTGGTTCTGCACTGAGGTATCACTTGTGATGAGTCTTGGGGGATATTATGAGGTGCTGGGGATTGAATCAGGTGTTCTGTGTACAGGGTGGTCTTGCTAACCACTGTACCCCAAGAGCCTGGATCTTAGGTTATATGGTCTCACCTTTATTTTGTCGGCCCTCTGACATGCCTGGCATAGTGGGAGATCAGAGTGCATCCTCAGAGCAGTTTTGAGGAGGGTAAGTGCCCACTGGTTAGGATGATAGAAGATTTGAATGCTCCATCCAACTCTGATGAGTTCTGAGGATGCTGAACAGCTTGCTTTCCCTCGCTGGGCCAGAGTTTCTTCATGTTGGAGTTAATGTGGCTATTGGGGTATGACTGTGAGCCCTTAAGCATGACCGTTTTAGTGTAATCAGATCAGTCTGCATTTTTTAGCCTTGCTCACAGCCAAGTGGTTACACTTTTGCCAAGGCCAGACAAGTGGTTAAGGGTGGTGCTTGACCCATCACTTCCAAATGTGTCCAATCCTGGGGCAGGTATCTTGACCACAGTGATAGCATTGAAGCTTGACACTGGCTGGAGGTGAGTTCCAAGGATTTTTTCCTCATCATCTCCCTCTAGCAAAGAAAGGGTGAACCAGAAAGGGGTCTCTGGCTTGGCCCCCACTCTATTGCAGTCTGTTTATCTCTGTGAGTTCAGTCCCGAATAGTCAAGTTTTGCTAACCGTTAGGTCTACGTAGAGGCCACTCCTGCAGTGTAGACCATGAGCAAATCTCAAGATATTCATTCATTCACTTGCCAAAATAAAAACTGAAGAAATGCAGCCAAACAAAGCCCTTCTTGCCAATTTCCTATTATATTCCAAGGCATCTTAGCTTGCCCTCTGTTTTCATTGCATTGTCTTTTAGTTTGCTGGTCTTGGCTTAGAGGTTAATGTCTTAAGATGGGCTTCCCCCACAAATGGGTGCTATTAGCTCCATTTTTCAGGCGAGGAGCCCAAAGGTCAGAGTATTCATGGCAAAACTCAAATTCAATTATGTTACTTCCCAGCTAAAACATGTCAACACCTTCCCGTTGTGCTTCTGATAAATTTATTCTCTGTGCCCCCATCCCTCCCCACCTTTCTGCGTTCAACTCCTCTCTACTGCACTCAGTCCTCTTTCACCAGCATCTCACTCACGCTGGGTGCTTTCCATCCTGAACCTTTGCATTGTGCTCAATCTTGCTCTGAAAAGCTCTCCCCAGCTCTTCCGCAGGGCGGCTCTGTCAAATCCTTAAGATTTCAGCTTAAATGCTAGCTCCACAAAGAGACCTCTTCGGGGAATCCAAAGTAATCCCTTTCTACTAATTATCACAGCTCCATTTGCATCCCTCATAATATGTTTTCCGATGTAGATTTCTTAATTACTTGCAGGCTTATTCATTCTTTAGTGAGTTTTTCCTACTTGACTATAAGCTCCAGGAGAGCAGAGCCAGTATATTTGGGTGGATAACACGGGGCTTGTCCATGTGGAATGCCAAGTTTGAGGGGCCACGTTTGAAGGGCCCCCATGACATAATGATGATCAAGAGAAAACACCTTTCTTTCAAAATTCTCATAATATAATCATGGAGGTCACGGTCATGGTCACGGTCCTCCCATTGTTCATGGATTTGCTCGAGCGGGTCCAGTAACGTCTTCATCGTGAGACTTTGTTGTTACTGTGTTTGGCATATTAAATTTATCACAGGGAGCTTGCCAGGCTTTGCCGTGGGAGCGAGATACTCTCGGTAGCTTGCTGGGCTCTCCAAGAGAGGCAGAGGAATCGAACTCGGGTCGGCCATGTTGGCTGTGTGCAGGGCAAATGCCCTACCCCCTGTGCTATTGCTCCCGTCCAGTCATGGAGGAGCACACAAGAAATGACCATGGATGAGGTCCATCACCTTTCCAGGCAATATTGTTTGTAATGCTACAGCCCTAGAAGACACAGTTGCTAATGCTCTGCTAATGCTATGTAAGTGTGAGCCACTGGGGTATAATCAGGGAAGACTTCCCATCAGAGATGTTTTTGTAACATTTTGAAGACTAAGTCAGGACAATTAGCCTGAACAGTGGCCCAAGAGGTATCATAAGCAAGTGAAAAGGGAAGCAAGGCTATTTATTGAAAATGGTGTAAGAACACTTGGGAGGTTTTAGAGGGCAGGAGGCAGAGGGTGGCCTGCTGCTTTGAGCCATCCTGAAGATATGGAGAAACAATCAAGGGTGCTAAGAGTGGGAAAGATCAGATTTAAACTCAACTTTTAAAAGCTTGAAAATGTAAGTATTTGTAGAAAACTCTAATGATGATGAAAATACAGAGAAATGATTGAGCTGGTAAGCCTGTATTGGAGAGGCTGAAACAGAATCAGAGTCCTTTTAGGAACCCTGAAGAAGGCAAGTAGGAGAGTGAAGGAGGACTGAACCCGGACAAAGGTGGTGATGGTGGGAAGGAAGAAGTCATTGGGAGTTTAGGGAGGTTGACAAGGGGGCCTGTTGGCTAAGGGATCTAAAGGAATCGAAAGGATTTGAATGAATCTCCTGTTTAGTGTTTGATTATAAAAATAAATAATAGAGCCTTAGGCCCCCAAATGAATCTCTTAGGTGAGGGAGGCATTACATCCTGGGTGAGGTGCAAAGGAACTGTGGTCATACTCTCCCACTCCCAGAAATGTAGCTTTGTGTCTAGTTCATCAGCTGCCTATATAAGTGTGGTTATTGCATGCTCCTATGGTCCCCAACATCGTCCAGTACAAGACAACTTTTTCTTGGCGGAGAGATACGTGAAATGATGTGGGAAGTCCCACTTTCCTACACTCCTTCCGCTGGCATGTTGCTATGCTTAGGACTGACTGAAGGCATCCTTGCTGACATGTGCCACAGGGACTGAGAGGCTGGACCAGTGATCAGAAGAGCCTACAAGGGCCCTCAGGAAACCACTGCATCTAATTCTCTTGTCCAGAAAGGGATGGAAAGCCCACTCCTGTGGTAAGGCCCATCATTTAGTCAACCTCATAAATGGAAGTGTTATTCTCTATTGGGAGGGGGGAGAGTGTACCCAGAAGTGTTCAGAGCTTACTCAGGGATCACTCTTGGCGGGTTTGGAAAATCCTATGGTGTGCAGGGGACCAAAACTGAGCCAGACCCATGCAAGGCAAGTGCCCTACCCAAGGTCTAGGCCCAGATGACTGTTGCTGCAGATGCAGCAACGAAGCCCAGGAGAGATCATGGATCTTGTGTAAGAGCATAGTAAAGACCAGGTCTTTCAGATGCACAGTTAAGCATCCTCCCTCCTCCACAGCTCACATCCTTGGGTTTCAGGGGATAAGGACTGAAGCCCAGGGAGAAAGAGAAAAGGAGTAAGACCTGCTGAGCATTTCAGTGGTAGAACAATCCATATCCCTACCTTCCCCACACATACCCCTGCTTTGGGAAATTTTTCTAGTCATTGTCTAATGACTAGACACATGCGCCTTGTTTCTCACCAATAGAAAGGTTGGTGGTAGAGTAACTGGAAAATAAAATCTGTTTCTCTGTCCCGAGAGAGCTTATAATCTTCCTGGGGAGGTGGCTCCAGATATGGTGACAACATGACTACATAGTTTTCAGTTCTCCATCCTTTCTCTTTTCCTGTTAGGATTAGAGTTGGGGTTATAACCTACATGTAGCCTGCTATACTTTATTTTTATAGATCCATGCACAGGGTCGGGGGTGATACAGTACAGGGGATCAAACTAAGAGCTTTTAACATGTTATCTCCCCAGCCCATGTCTTGTTAAATATTTTTTAAAAACTCTAGGGGTGGGGGTCATAGTGATAGTACAACAGGTAGTACACTTATCTTGCATGTGGCTGACCCAGATTCAATTCCCAGCATCCCATATAGCCCCCAACCCTAACTCTAACCAATTGGCATCAGGGCTGAGAATGAGAGGAAATGTGCTAAACAGAGTTCCCCACAAAGGATTATGCTCCAGATATTCACCTGAATAGGCAGTAATGGGAGAGATGATCTTTCAGGAAGGTACATTCAAATCCTCATACTATACCTGCCAGTGTCAGCGTGTCTATACAGGGTCAGATCCGAGAGGGCAATACATCTTGACCCCCTGAGATGCTGGTACCATGGATAATGAGCAGGAAAAGTAAGGTCAATAAGGCTGAATGATGAGTCAAGCATCATTAACACAAAAACAACACATAGAGAATGTGTTTGAGATGTCCACAAGGAAGTATAGGGGCAGAACAGAGGTCTTGGAGCTAGCTGGACCTGGATTCAGTTTACAGCACTGAGAATGACTAGCTCTGAAGTTTTTCTTATCTGTAAATGCAGAGGAAAATATTGATCTGAAATGTAGCAAAAGGAAAAGGTGCAAAACAATTAACTTTGCTTTGGTTCTGTTCTCACTTGATGATAATAGTGGTGGTGGTATAAAGGTGAGAAAAGTGATGATGGTGAGGGTGAAGATAGTGTTGGTGAAGATGATGGGGATCCTGAGGATGATGGTAAAGGTGAAAGCAATGAAGATGATAGTGGGAAAGAATGCCCATAATCTTCCCGTGTCTGAGTATATTTGGAAAATGGGACCTTCTTGATTCTCGCGAATACTTTAGGTACTAACAGTCAAGAGCTAGGTGAGGTTGGGGGGAGGGAGAGGGATGACACAAATATATGGCTCCAACTCCATGCTGTTTACTATAGGCTCATTTGCCACCTTTCCTTCACACAGTTCACCAAAGAATCCTCTGAAATATGTCCTCTGTTACATACCCATGTATAATACAGGTCAAAGAAGTTAAGTTGCTTACTCAAAGTCTTACAAGGATTAAGTTGCAGAGCTAGTATTTGATCCCCAAATTCCGGGGCTCATCCTTTTATCTAGTGGCTTTCTCATGAGCTAACAGGGACATGACAGCAAAGCTTCTCTGAATCTTTAGCATTAGAACATTTCTGGATTAGAGCATTCATTCCCTGCTACTGGCCCAGCCGAGCGGGGTCTAGGTAGAAGTCCCAACAGTCATACCTTGGAATGGTGACTTTCTTAGGGAGCATTCATTTCTTCATTTCTTCTATTATTCACAAATCCACCTGTGTTCATTGAGCCAGACACTACTTTTAGCTCTAGGAATAGAAAGAAGAAAGACTCTAGTGAGATGAATCATAGATAACAGCCCTGTGTTTGTTTGATATGCACTTTGATAGTTCTAAGTCATGGGTTGTATATAGATGTAGCCATCAGGGCTTCCAGGAAGGAGAAAGAACCCAGATCGGTATTTTTGAACAAAGAGAATTAAAAGAATTATTCTCTAGAAAGACTTTCTTGCTAACTAGGTAATTGAAAGGACAAAGAACAATAAGGGTTCACACTCTGCAGCTACAGGAAGACGCCATCATGGACTGGGGGTAGAAAATGAAGGTGTTGGGAAAGTTAATGTTGGCGAGCTTATAAGGGGGACCCTTCAGGGCTGAAGCTTAGCCCTCCTAGGTGGAGAGGGCTCTGCCCTGCTGGTGCTTGAGTGTGAACTGAGTGGCATTGACCCCTCTGTGAAAGAAGCACCCTGCAGCTGGAGCTGGTGTTTCTGAGGAAGCAGGATGAAGCATGTTCTAGAATGGTGAAGAGAAACACAAATCTGGACCCAGCTCGTCTCTCTCTAGTTCAGACTATGCCTATAAGGGAGAGGAGCAAGATAGGGTGATGGTGGCCGACAGAGGCAGCCTCTAGGTCACCTGCTGGAAGCCAGCTGGAAGATGCAGCATCTTCCTCCTGCAGCTTCTCTTGTACCTGCTCCATGGCCATACCCCAGCAAGGATCCTGCTGGCCAAGTCTAAATATGGTTTTTAGGGTTTGATGATAAAGCAGCATCTTAAAGGGTGAATCTGAAGTTGAGAAACATGAGGCGTCAGAAAAGAGACCCTCAAATCTTTTTGGGGTGGCTTGGGACACACCAGGAGTGCTTAGGGGCTATTCCTGAATCCTGACAGTACTCAGGGGACCATATATGGTGCCCAGGATCAAACTGGGGTCAACCACATGGTAGGCATGTTCCTTAGCCATTTTACTATCTCGTCTGATTGAGCCCCCAAATTGTGAATAGGCTAGAGAAAATTTCCAGGAAGATGAGGCTTCATTATCAGAAGAGCCTGAATCTCTGACAGGTTGTGGATTCTCCCCGTACTGGGCTCCAGCTCTCAGCCTTGAAGGTAGGGACATTGGGATTGAACATGGAGATGAGGGCACAAAAATAGCCCAATTCGCATACTGGTCCGAGTTCAGTTTCTCCATAGTCCTGTGATGGTGACATTGTCCCCTTTAACTGAATAGGAAACAAAGGGAAAACCATGCTGCAGTAACTCTTGTGGGAACCTCTGGCATCATTCTGTGTGGGTGATAGTCTGAGGTTATGTGGGACTTAGACTATGGGGTCAACCACTGCCAGGCAGCCCTCACCTGCAGCCATACAGCAGTCAGCTGGGGTAGAGAGGAAGAATGTGAAGTTCTCTAATACCTCAGTGCTTAAACAGGTTCTCACAACCCCATGTGGTTTGGCATAACTCAGTGTGTGTGGGGGGTGATTATTAAACATGAATTATAGTAAAAGGTTTATGAATGTGTTGCTAAAAAAAATCAATTCCCAATATACCGTGTCCTGAATCCAAGGCATTTCTGGCAGTACTCACCCTTGTTGCATTTACTTGGAAAAAGGAGTTGCAACTACAATAATATTAAGAAGCCCTGGGCTAAGACATCCTTGATTTCATTTGTCCCTCTGATAGAAGAAAGAGTCTTTGTATCAAAGGTTGAAATCACACATACTGATTATTATTGGAGGGCAATGTTTGAAATCTCATCTCAAGAAGTTCCATTTCATCTGACTGCATTGCCTTTATCTTCTGGGTTACTTGGGTCAAATGGGCCACTGTCAGCATTGCTCAAACCTACCAGTAACTGTAGAATGGCCAGCTTCCTACTCCCAACCCCTGGGTGTCTGGAGAAGGAGACAACCTAGAGCTTGCTAGTTTGTTCAAGGTCCAGAAGACTGCTAGTTGCCACTGAATCTTGAGAGCCAGCAACCAATTTCTCTACTTGTTTGTGAACTTACAAAAAATTCAGTTCCCAGTGCTTGTTATAGCTAATTTCACACTTTGCTGTCACTTGTTATTAGGCGAGAAAAAATACAGGCCCGCTGGCAAATTCTCATTTAAGAAGAAATAAAAAACACATTGTCTCTGGCATTACTTAGGGAAAGATGCAATTACTGTGCAGAGATTGCTGGGTGTAACTCCTGACTTGGAGAATCTAGGAAAGACTGAGGTAGAGTGATTGGAAAACTCATTGTTCACCAAAGCAGGATGTGACTCCTAATGGTTTGCTTTGACCATGACAAGGGGACATCAAGCAGACTTCTTTGTACATCATTCCACATGGATGACATTTGGAGAAAACATTGTCTAAATCACCTGGTGATTCTTTTGGCAGTTTAATCTACAACTCTCTGGGAAACTGTAGGTTCTTGCTGGCCATTGACACATCTTGAGAATTTTACAAGTAGCTATCACTTAGGAGATCCCCGAAACTGGCGTATCAGGCTGCTCTGCATAGGCTCAACATGGCTTCTCCTTTGATGAGGCTCTGACAAGGCCAGAATGAGCAAATGAGCAAATGCTCAAGGGATGAAAGCCTAATGTGATAAATGTCCTAAGTTTAGGGCACTGTTCTGGGCTCCGGAGTTACACAGACATTAAGGCACATTTAATACTCTCTGGGTTCTTCTAATCTGGTTGGGAAGACAAGTTGTATAGAGAAAAAAGATAAATCACTGCCTATAGCAGATAAATGTCTGAGTGAGAGGAAAAGACATTAAGTTCCTCTAGAACTGGAAAAGGGCCATCCAGAGCATCTCCTTGGCTCCATCATGTTCAGTAGGAAAAAAATTGAGGGCCAACGATGGGGGGGAAATGACTTGACCAAAATGAATGTTCAGGGAGGAACAGAACAGTCTATTAAAGTAATATGGCTCAGTTCTGTTTCATTTCTAGCATCCAGGAACAAACACATCCAGATAGCTTGTATCCATTTATCTAAGGGTGGTCAAACTCATTCTCTGCAGACGAGAAGCTAAGTGACGGCCACATTTTTACAGTTTTTAAACAGAACTGGAGCTTGAACTCACAGTCTGTTTAACCCCAGAGATCGTGCTTTGGCCCCCAGGTCTTGCTGATACCTACAGAGATCAGGGTAGCCTCAGAGAAGAGATGGAACTTCACTCCCCTCCTCCCTCTTCCCCTCCAGGAGTGGGTTGTTTCCTTAGCAGTGCTTGGGAATTCAGAGGTAAATCCTGGTGATTTCTAGGTCTGACAATGCTCAGGCCTAGAAGCACTAGGGACTCCCCACCCCAAACCAGATTGTAGCTGGTAGTACTGGAAGGTGAGAGTCATGCTGTACTAGGGATTGAACTTGGGCCTTGTCTGTCCTGGGCATGTGCTTCAGGCCTTTGAACTTTCTCCCCAGTCCCTTTGTTTTCCTTACCACTTAAAGGCTCTTTAAAGAAAGAACATTATAGATACATGGCCATGGAGAACAGAGACTGGCAGAGGCATTCAAACGTAGAGCAGCGAGGGCGGTGGACTTGAGTGAGGGTCTTATAGGAAACAGTCTTTAGGCTGTGCCTGCCATTTGCACAAGAGCCCAGATGCTTTTTATTGTACTTTTTATTATTTCTGGGGTGTTGGGAATCAAACTCAGGCACTCATGCATGCAAAGCATGCACTTTACTGCTGAGCCAGAGCCCCAGCCTGTGATGCTTTTTTAAATGATTGGCTCACTGTGTCATCATGCTGAGTGTGAGCCAGATAGTTGAAATTGTAGCAATTGGGAGGATACCCTGCTCAGTACTCAGCCCTCACTGCAGGGACAGCTGCTAACTGGCCAACAGGATTCCATTCGTCTGCCAGACTCTGACTCCTGCAGAGAAAATGTGTACCTGGTGGGCTGCAGGGGAACTTGATGGTGGTGGTCACAATTGGCTAAGATCAGTGAGGAAGCCTTTCTAGGAAGTGTTTCTCAAACTTGCCTGTCTTTTGGAATCATATGGCAATATCTAGAAAATTCTGAAGCCCACAAGCCACCTCAGGATTCTGGTCTGATATGTCCTAGGAATCTGGTGATTGTTCTGCCTCTCTACTGATTTTTCACTAGCTTAAAATATCAAAGAATTTCAGGGAGGAAAGCTTCACACCTCTTTGTGTAGAATTGGGGGGGGGCATCCCAACCTAAAGTTACAGAAAGAACTCAAACTCCATTTATTCCACTCACCCTCTTTCTTTCCGGTAAAATTTTCACCGAGTCTAGAAGTATGCTTTATTATTTTTACCAGTTTGTTTGCTTTAGCTATTTATATTCCACATATGAGCAAAACCATCCGGCAATTATCTTTCATTTCCTTGCTTATTTCACTTAGCATAATCACCTCAAATTCTATCTGTTTTGTCCCAAAGGGCACTATTTCTTCTTTTTTTTAACAGCAGAGCAGTAGTCCATTGAGTATATATAAAACACAGCTTATTTACCCAATCATTTGTCAATGGTATTTGAGTTGATTGCCTTTTTTGGACTATTGCAAATAATGTTCCTTTTTGAAAAGCAAAATATCTTTTCAAATTACTGTTTTCATGGCCTTCAGATAAATGCCCAAGACCAGTATCACTGAACCTTATGGTATTTCCATCTTAAGTCCCTAATATTTTTATTACTATTATTTTTTGGTCTTCCCAGAAGTGCTCCAGGATCTGCGTGCTATTCCAGGGGACACTCAGGTCTATGGTACTGGCCTGGTACTCAGGTCTGATGTGGTGATGCTGCTTGTGCCTACTGGCTCACTGTGTCATCATGCTGAGTGTGAGCCAGATAGTCATTAGGACTACATCCCGTTGTGCTCCTGGGACCATGTCATTCCAGGAAGCAAACGTAGAGCCTCATTCATGTGATGCACATGGTCCTTCAAGCTATTCCTGGGACCTCCCTTTTTTATATTTTTACATAATCTCTATGTTGTTCTCTGGAAAGCTGCACCAACTTACAGTCTCACCCACAGCGTCCCAGGGTTCTGTTCACATCCTTACTAACACATATCGTTGCCAATCTTTGCTTGCCATTGTCCATTCTCACCTGTCTGAGGTGGTATCTCATTGTTGCTTTGCTTTGCCTTTCCCAAATGGTAAGGTTGGAACCTGGTGATTGTGATCAGTAGCCAAGGTTTCAATTCACTGCTGGCATTTGTACCTCTCCCTTAAGTTTCTCGAACAGCTTTCTGTCTCACTTCTGCACAGTGCTCACCTCTGAACCTGCCAGTCCTCAGATTGGTTGGCCCTGGTTACCCATTCATTCATCAAACTACAGCTGTGTGTTAAGTCTACCCTCAAGGCATTGGGCATACAGTCAGTGACATTTTGGTAAATATTTAACAAGCAGCTTTCCAGGAAGAAGCAAAGTCCCGATTTGCAGTGTTTTCATTTCCCTGTTATAAACACTCCAGCCATGACTGATGTCCTAGAGTGACCATACTCAGAGCTAGTAAGAAATGCATGGCTCTTGCTCTTGTGAGCCAAAGTGGGGTGAGTGAGAGCTGGAATTCAGCCTTGAACCTGAAGGTTGGCAGAGTATCTGAGAGAGATATCTGTGCACACAGTTCATGGAAATCCTAAATGAGTGCCAGAGAGACACGTAAATTCAACCTGGAAAGACCAAAAAGACTGCATTTCAGCCAGTGAACAGTTGGTCAGAGATGGACCTTAGAAATCAATCTCCCCAGTTGCCGATGGTGGTGTTTTTGTTTGTTTGTTTTAATCCCCTAATGGTTTCCACCCCCCCTACAATGTTATTGAGTCAATCAAAGCCTTTGACCAGGTTGAGCTAACTGGTGCTTCACACTGAGAGATGTCATTCTGCCTGAGAGAAGTCACAATTTACTTAGCCTGTGTGGCATCCAATTAGCAACATGCATAATTCCCTTAGGTCTTCTAAAGCAGGGTTCTGGTTCAGATCATTGTTCTTTCACAGGTGATGATAAGAAACCAAGATCCAGACACCCAAAGTTGCTTTGTTGTGGAGTTAGGAGAAGGCAGGCACTCTGGCTCCCGGACCTGGATCCCCAGGGCTCCACCAAGGGGCCAGTCTTGACAATCAAACCCCTCCTGAACAACATTTTATTAATATACTAATATGAAGAACACCAGTTCATTTGCTTTGAACAAAAGGTTCTGTGCAGCAAGGAAATCCAATCTCGCGTCTAAATTGTTCCTAATAAGCCCACAATTGGCAGCCCAGTGATGATCCTCTCAGACTGTAATTGTGTGAAAAATGGATGCTTTCCCATAACCAAGAGGAAAGACCAAATCGGCCCCCACTGGGTAGTGGTTAATAATCTCATTAAGTTATTAATGAAATTAGCATGGCTTCCTGCCTTGGTTGGCAGGGGATAGAAGGTGAGGCTCTTTGCTAGAACAAAGGGGAATACAGTTGTTCTTTCCTTTAGGGAATTCTTCCCAGCCAAACTCTGCCTCTTGGGAGGTCAGACCCCATGGGCTGGCTCTGAGCTTACTTAATCACTTAATCACTTAACTTCCCGTTAGTCGTCGATTTGCTCGAGCGGGCGCCAGTAACGTCTCCATTTGTCCCTGTCGCGTGCTAGTGTAGCCCAATGGCATCTGTTCGCTCCGGGAACATGAAGGGCCTCAAACCAATCGTTCATGATCTTGACGAAGAAGTCTGACCATCTGGTAGGTGGGCGGCCACGCGGTCTTTTGACATCCCGTGGAATCCAATCAGTAACAGCTCTAGTCCAGTGGTCGTCTTTAAATCTCATTACGTGACCAGCCCATCTGATTTTCGACACCTTGGCAAATGAGACAGCGTCTCTGATCCTTGATCGTCGAGGGATGTCAGAACTCTGGATTTGTTCTCTCATTTGAGTGAAACGTGATATTCCAAGCATAGCTCTTTCTATTCTTCTTTGGGAGATCTGAATAGCGTTCTCATCTTGTTTGCGTAGGGCTTACTACTGATGGAATATTCTTAAGGGCAAACTGGAGGTGGTGGTCTTCTTGGGGTTTCTAAAGGAATGCGTGTGTGTACACAAACAAGCATGTGGGTACTATATAGACTATATATAGGTGGCTACATAGACAAAATGAGCTGGCATGCATGATTTATTTGCGTTGTAGATCCTCTTGGAAAGAGTACTGGATGAGAGGGTAGGAACTTGGTGAATCTTTCCTGGTTCTTCCCTCTGGGTAACCTTATCAAGTCAGTGGGCCTCACTCATGTCTTTTCTCACCAGAAAGGTAGAAAATGGAGTTGAATGAGCTGAACCTGGATCTTCGCTCCACTGACTACTGGAGATTCAATTAACAGAAAAAAATATTCCCCTCAAGCTCTCTACTTTTGACACAAAAGTCAGGTGAATGTTTGTGTTTTAGCTATCTATTGTAATGACCTAGCCTTGCTAACTCTATCATCAGTCATCCATGTGGTTTAGAAAGTCTTTGTGAGTCTAGAGAACCCTGCACTTCCAGAATTAATTTCTCTCTTTACTGTTTTTTACTCTAATGACCTAGAAATTTGAGATTGGGGTTTTTGGTAGGTTTTTTGTTGTTGTTTAGGTCTTGGAATTATCATCTTTGAAATAATAATTAGGTGAGTGCTATTATTCATCATCAATTTATTTGAAAAAAAATTACGTGTGTTTAATGCTTTGGGCAAGATCTTAGTGTTCTATTTTCTCTTAAAATACTTTAAGCAGGATTGATCACTTTCTCCTCTGTATGCATAGGACTTGCTTCAGGCCACTTTTATTACTTTCAGACATTATGCTCAACTAGCTTTTCCATATGTCTATCATCTCTAAGAAATTCTGAGTCCTTTAAGAACAGGAACTGAGTCTTATTCTTCTCAGGGTTCCATTTCTACTGTGTCTGACTCATAAATGTTTAGCCAACTAAATGGAGTTGTGTTTCTTTAATGAAAACAGAAGTAACTTACTTCAAATGTATCTTAAGTGCCTCCTGATCTTTGAGAGGATGCTTTCCTTCAAAGGAAGTCCATCTCCACAGTGCTTATGCCTCAGCCATATCCTCCAATCCATTCTTTCAGAGTCTACAATACCTGCTCTGAGGTCAAGCCCATTCCCAATTGCACATTCCCGATTGCCTGATGGATACTGAAGTAAAAATAAAAAATAAATGCATATAGCCCCTTGAGTACTCCCAGGAGTGAGCAAAGATCCAAGAGTATTGCTGAGTACTACCAGGTGTGCCTCCCTCCCCAAGTAAATAAAATTATTTATCTTAAAAGCTGGTATTTGATGAGTAGCAATTGTTGGAGAGTTTCTAGTATCTTCATCCTAAGAGTAGCCCCGTCTCCATTTTCTCTTTGAGCAGGGTAGAAGTGGAACCTCAGATAGGGCCTGAGATGTCATTACTTGTACTGAAGAAGTAGAATCTATATTTAGTTCTTATTCTCCTGGGTGGGCTGGAGCGATAGCACAGCAGGTAGGGTTTTTGCCTTGCATGCAGCTGACCCGGCTTTGATTCCTCTGCCCCTCTTGGAGAGCCTGGCAAGCTACCAAGAGTATCTCGCCTGCACAGCAAAGCCTGGCAAGCTACCCGTGACATATTCAATATGCCAAAGACGGTAACAACAAGTCTCACAATTTGTTGTGAGATGTTACTGCTGTCTGCTCAAGCAAATTGGTGAACAACGGGAGGACAGTGCTACAGTGCTATTCTCCTGGGTGTCCCAAGCAGTGCCCCAGTGTCCCTCATGGTTCAATGCAAGCAAGAGTCTGAGAATATGGTGATTTGGGCTCTGTGGTGCCAGGGAGCACCTGAATCTCCCCTGGAAATATTCAGGGGCCTCCAGGATTGACCTGACTATGTTATTGGGTCCTGTGATGCTGGGGATAAAACTGATGTTGGCACACACTTTAACCCATGCATTTTCCCTAAAGTCTGGCAGAAATGGGATTTAAACCCAGGCCTGGCTGACTCTTCTCACTCTCTGTAGGCTGCCACTTCTCTCTGACCTGAGGCAGAACTTTTAGTTACATGTATGTCGAATAGAGCTGCAAGATCTCTTCATCCTCAAACCAGTGTCTTCCTCTTCCCTCATCTCTTCCAGACCCTCAATGAAAGCTATAGTCAGACAGCCAGGCAACCAGCTCTTTCCACAACATCCAGTGAAAGTCTTATAGGGTCCTTATCAAAATCACATTTCCCATTTCTCATCTGCGCACCTTTGCTTCCCTAGACTGGTCCAGTTACCAAATCCTCAAGGTCCCCTCCTCACCTATCTCTAATTTACCATGCTTTCCACTGTTCATCCAAAATGATATTCTCAACACCTTCACTTTCTGAAAAGTCTTTGCTGTTTGAAAACTTGGATCCAAAATCCTGGAATGAAAAGTCCAAATGCACAGCGTTATTTGACAGGTTGGGGTTTTCATTGTGCTATTCCTGTTTAAAGCCCGAAAGGTTGATTCACAGCAAGGACCTTGGTTGCAGAGCTGAGGATAGAAATGCACTTGGTTCATGTCTCAGCACTGCAGTGCCATAGGAGTGATGGTGTAGCATTAAAATTGAGGTGTGTCTTCCATCCACAGGCATGCCCTTCCTTTTTCCTGAGCCTGGTCTTAAAGAAACCTTCCCCTTCTGATTCTCATCATCCCTGTCCTGTTCTCCACTGCCCACCCATGGGGCACTGTGTCCTCTGCTCCATGAGTACCTCTGTCACCATAGTTCCATGGGTCTTCTTGGCAGCATCCTAGCTCTGCACTCTGGATGCCTGCTTTCTCTGCTGTGCTGATAACCCACACCTCCTCTAATGCTTGTTTGGGGTCTTTTAGTTCTTTGTGGCTTTCCTTTCCTCCCTAAGCATTAAAAATCTTCTCTGAGGCAGAAGAGATAGTACAGCAGATAAGGTGTTTGTCTTTTATGTAGCCAACCCTGGTTTGATTCTCAGAACTGCATATTTTCTCCTAAGCACTGCTAGGGCTCACTCAGGAGCACAGAGCCAGGAGTATTCCTTGACCACTGCAGGGTGTGAACTACCATACCCTCCTCAGAAAAAAGAAAGAACCCCCCCTCCCCTCTGCTCTTGAACTCATCACAGTGCGTTTTATCCATAATTTTCTTTAGGCCACTGTCTTCCTAGTCAGGGAAAGGATTTTCAGTGTTGTAGGATGGCTTCCCCATGGCAGTTTCCAAAGTGAGAAGCCTCATCTGAGTGATTGATTCAAAAGGTACCCAGGAGAAATCAGTGGGAAATGGGGGTGATCTGCAGCCCAGCCTGATCCCCTTGAGTACAGGTCGCACCTCCAAGTTGGTCTGCCTCTAAGGAGAGCTGCCAAGGCTCACTGCTCCCAGTCATCATTGGATTAGGGTATGAGTGGAGTGGAGGATTAAATCCTAACCCTGACTGAGGTGGCAAGGTGGGTCTCCAGCCCCAGGACAGGTCTTGGAGGGAAAGAACAGTGGCTGTCACTGGAAGCAAAACAATGGAAATAAAATGCACAGTGACTGGGTGCTGGGCACAGAGAAATAAGGAACCAGTGAACCTGGGTGGAACATTATTGGGCACACCTGCTTAGCAAGTTAAATCTTACTCCTTTGGAACTTGAGTCTCCACATCACCCTGTGTTAAAGGCTATTGAGAACTGTCTGGATAAAATCCATTTCCTTGCTTTCCTTGGGAAGAGAGTCTCTGTCTGTACTATGGAGTGATTCTCTTCTGCCCTCTGCTATTACAGATGAAGACAGACTGCATTCACTCTGTCTAAGACTGTTCTGCACACAGACTCTCCCATTCTGCCTCTCCTGTTTGCCCAATATACTCATAGGACCTTTACAGCCCACATGAAATGCCACTTCCTCCACGTGGTTTTCTTTGATGTCTAAGCTAGGTCATGTTTCTTCCTGTTTCCCTTACAAATCCTTACAAATAATAAGCCAGGCATAGACCAGTCATAGAGCCTTGTCTAATTTTGCAGTAATTAGAAATATTTGGTAACTCTAAATATTTTTGCTATTAAAATATCAAGTGGCGATGGATATTAAATTAGCATGCTAATTATTTCCCTGTAAATGAAAACTTTGAGTTGTACACCTTAAACAGATACACGTTACATGTCATTTACAGTAGTACAACAGGATAAAAATGATGGATTAAAAATTAATTGGATCTCCTCTATAAGTGATTTTTTAAAGCTTACTCTTTTGGTTTGGGGGCCAGGCCCTGCTATGCTCAAGGCTTACTTCTGACTCTGCTCGGGGGTCACTGCTGGCAGTACTCAGGGGACCATATGCTGTGCTGGGTATCCAACTATGGTCAGTTGTGTGCAAGGGAAACACCTTACCCCCCGTATTCTCTCTCCAGCTCTACGTGGTGATCGTTAGGATCATTTTCTTTCTAGAAGATTAAGAGTTATTAAATGAAGAGATAAAAGATGAAGTTATGGAGAACAGATGATACGGCTCTTAGAACAGAGCATCTGTAGAAGGCCTGCGGATCTCATTTTGACTCTTTTCCTTAGCAGGTGCTCAGTGAACACTTTTTGATTGATGACTGAGTGAATTGATGGAAGTTCTGAGCAGGGCCGCCTGTATCTTCATCTAGGTTATTACCGTGTGTGCTTTTAGGCAAGTGGGCCACTCCTTGGGACCTTGGGTTCCCCAAATTCCAGGTGATGGTTCTGAAAAGTTTTGGGGGCTAAGCCTTGGCTCCCCAAACATGGGCATATAGGCAAGCAGATGAGGCCTAGTGGATGGGGTCACAGAGACTGGAGGTTTAAGTGATACTGATTGTAGGAGACCTTTCCCCAGAAGAATGAAAGAGGTATATCAGAGAGTTGGGAGTCAGACCCCAAGACAGGGGGCATGGCAGAGGTGGAATCCTGCCAGGGGAAGGGATGAGCTCGGGCAGACATTGGTGTGCCAAAGCTGACTATGGCACAATAGGTGCTTGCGGGAACAGTGTGTGTTCCCCTGGGATTTCTTGACATCTCTTCTCTGTCCCTGATCCTCACACTGCCTCCTTCCCTGTCTCTTGCTGTGCATTTTTAGCTTCCTCCTGAGTCAAGTGAGGCCCTTCACGGTTCTAGGAGTCAAAAGATTTCATCCATGTAAAGTGTAGAAAGTGATGATTGGCAGGGAGGAAACCCCAAGGAGCATTCCCTGTTGTCTCTGCTGTGGCGGCGGCTGCTGTGATAAAGGAAGAAGCTTTTCCAGACAGAGCCACTGACAGCTCCCCGGGACCCCTAGTTCAGCACTTGGGCACTTGCCAGACACTGCTTTGGTGAGGGCCGCCTGCCCCATTGTTGTGTGGAGAGCCACCGGAGTTTTGAAGTATGGCAGACCTTTATCTGCATCCCAGTTCCACAAGCCTCTTAATCTCTCTGAGACTCATGTTCTTATTTGTATAATGGAAGATTAAGCCTCACCTTAGAGGATTACTCGGAGGGTTAAATGTGTCTTTGTGAAGCACCCATCACGTCCAGAGATAGGAGTGGGCTGGGAGAGGAGAGCCAGTCGCTCCACCCTGACATCATCCTCAGAGATTTAAAGGTACATTTAATTTGTGAGTAATAAACCGATGGTACTCTTTCACCATGGGACCGGGCAGAGGATGCTTACATACAGGTCTGGATGGGTTTAACAGAATGGATGAGGACTGGTGAGTGATGACAGCAGCGTTTCCTAGAAAAAGTGCCTTCTGGAGGGGTGGTCGTGCTGAGCTGCTCTGTAGGCAAAGAAATAAGAAAGAAATAGTATCTGTGGTTGGAAACCTTTGGGGAATTATGCTTACTGTCTGCCACTCCTCTTACAGATTGCATACCAGGCATTTATTTGCTCACTGGCTGATTCTGAACCTGCCAGGCATGGTTCTGGACACTTGTCCTACAGCAATGAAGCAACAAAGATCCTTGCCCACGGGGAGCTTACAATCTGGAGAGGCAAACAAGCAGCTAGTAAGGAACATGGCCATGTGTGAAAATAAATGTATTTCAGTGGAAGGTGAAAACACATTGGGAAAAGATAGCAAGTCAAATAGGGTGCTGGTTAAGATGTTTGTGTGGCAGGGGGGTGTTGTAAGTGCTGGACAGGAGGTCAGAGGTTAGGCTCTTCCTGAAGGGAGAGACCCTCTCCTGGAAGGTAGAATTGAGCAGGTAGAACTGGAAAGGACTATAGAAGCAAAGGCCCTGAGGCTGGAGGGAACCAACTTGGAGCTTGAGAGAAGCCAGTGTACCTAGAGGAAAGACAAAAGGAGAGAGAACTGGGGTCCTTTTTGGAACGACTTTTACATTAGCAGCTTCAAAGGCATGGCATACTCTGCTATGCACACCTGTAGTAAAGGCCCTGAGAAGTCCTGCAGCACTGACTACTTTAAGGTCAGCCCAAAGCATTTAAATGTGAAACCTTCTTTTCTTTTGGAGATGGTGATACCAAGCAGTACTCGGGGATCCAGAGACTACATCTAGCAGTACTCAGGTAGCCAAACTGCTGGTTCACGCTAGACCCAAGGATGCACTGCTGTTCAGGCCCTATGATGCCAGGATCACCCCCAGAAGTCCCTGGTGTGTGTGTGGTGCGGGAAAGGGGGTCTTCAGAGGTACTGCTTCAGTGCTTGCAGATGCTGTGTGCTGCCACGTTTCTACGTTGGCCCTGGAGCCTGCACACCACACACCCCTGATGACTGAGTAATCTCCCCAGCCCCGCAATATCTTCTGTTTTCTGGAAAGATCTTTCATAGAACATAAATCACCCTCTACACTTTGAGTTTCAGATATTGTGAAATTTAATGTAGCATTTCACTTTTAGAATCTTCACTTTTCTCTTCAAGTTCTATTAGCGGCCTGCTTACCCAGGATTCTAGCTCCTTTTGATTCAAAGCAGTCTGTGGACCAGACACCTAGTATCTGAGTCATTTTGGAACCCTGTTATAGTTACAGAAGAGCTTCCTACCCCAGCCCTGTGGACACAGAGTTGCCAGGCATGGCATAGGAAAGTGCCAGGTGCTCCCATGGCTCTCCCTGCAGGACTAAGGGTGGAAAATGCTGGATGGAACCACAGAGTCCTCAGCTCCGGGCCCACTTGATATCCTTTGGCATAGCTTCCAGTACTGTGGGCTACATGAGCTGTCAAGTGGGCCTGGAGCTGAGCTGGAAGGCCCTTCCCTCCCTGTGCATGCAGCCCAGCAAGCTCTAGCCTTTAAACTTTGTCTTCCTGGCATAGAAGCAGTCCTGGCTCCTCCCAGAGTGATGAACTCGTATGTGCATCTCCTTCCTTGAGAGTCATTTTACATGTTGCTGTTCCCAACAGTGACTGGAGATCCTGGTACCCTCCACTGAGACAGAGAGATGCTGGTAGATGAACTATGAACTTTACTGGGGATGAACTCTACTCAAGTCAGGCTCAAAGTATCCCCTCTTTTCTTGCTTCCTGCCTCCGGCTCTTTCCAGCAGCCAGCTATAGGGGCAAAAACACGCATGTAGGCATGGAAGGCATTGGTGTTTGTGTCTCATTCATTATCTCCTAAGTGACGTATCTTAAGTTCTCTTTCCCAACTGTGGATAAAAGGTACAGGTATCTTCCCTGCAGAGTGGTGTTTGTGAAGACCATGTGAAAACCCCAGGACAATGCCTTTCTTTACCCAGGGACTTGGGATCCTAGTCACTGCCACTGTCACTGTCCTCCCGTTGTTCATCGATTTGTTCAAGCGGGCCCAGTAACGTCTCCATTGGAGACCTTGTGGTTACTGTGTTTGGCATATCAAATATGTCACGGGTGGCTTGCCAGGCTGTGCCGTGCGGGCGAGATACTCTTGGTAGCTTGCCGGGCTCTCCGAGAGGGGCAGAGGAATCGAACTCGGGTCGGCCATGTTGGCTGCATGCAAGGCAAACGCCCTACCGCTGTACAGCGGGATCCTAGTCAACAGATTTAAATGAGAGCTAACCATTGCTGGAGAGGCTTCAGTGTTTTTGAGGGTTTGGGATGGTCTTGAGAGAAATGGCGGGGTGCACTCAGGGCTCCTGATAATCTAGTCATATCCTAGACAGGAGGGACCTGGGACTTTAGCCTTGGGTAGTTTTGTGATAGTGGTCCCCAGTCCAGGCTTTCCTGCTCATGACTATGCTGCCTGTTGGGATAGCAGAGAGGAGCAGATTCTCTTCCCGAGACACGGTCAATCTGGGTAAGGCTCGTGGTGATCAGTGTGAGACTTCCCTCTGCTCCTCAGGACTGCTCATTCTCTGTTGGCGTGAGGCTGTTCAAGAGGAGATGCTTGCAGGGAAGGCAGCTGTGCATTTCCTCTGAGTGTGTGCCAGGGGAAACACTCGTTTGGATCATGAAAAACCCAAGCAAAATGTGCGAAGTCAATGAAGAGGTCTGAGCGCAGTGTGGCAGCCATTGATTCGGCATGGACACATCCCTTACATGGGGCTTCTCAACTTCAAAGTTATTGATATTTAGGGCTAGATCAGTCTGATTTTGCGTTGAGACTACCCTGTGCATTGTGGCATTTATTTATCTGTATCCTTCTCCTTTCCCCACTGGAAGCCATTGGAACCAACCCCAAGTAGTAATGACCCAAGTTATCTCCAGCCCTGGTCAAGTGTCTGGGAGGACTGTACTGCCCCCAGTGGAAACCAAGGGCCTACAGAACTTCAGGCTGTGGTCCCTGTCATCTCAATTCATAGTCCTAGCCCTGGGGAGCTCATTCACCTCCTCCCCAACTCCAATGCAGTCTCCACCCACGTGGTCTCATGGGAAACTACCAGTAAATGCTCACTGCAGTGATTCTAGGAGATCACCCTCTGGTTCAAAGGCAGCCTCAGTGGCAGTGCCCCAAACTGCCCTGGTCTCGTGCTGCTTTCCTGGCCCTATGTCTTGTCCTGAAAGCCCAAATACAGTTGGAACTGGTGCCAGCCTGGCACACAGGGCCACTTGCTGATTGAAACTTAGCCGGGCAATTTTGGCTGCTGGGAACATTCCATTTCACATTGATTTATTATTATATTTTTAAAGACACTGAGATTTAAGACTCATCCAGGAGATTCTGCTTGCCAAGACATAATTAGGAGAAAATGACAGAGGTAGTAAATATATAATTAACTCTTTTCTTAATGCCTTTTTTGCTGGCATTCTTAATCTATTCGCACAGCCTGAGAAACTAGTTGTCTGGAATCTCCAGGCAACTAGAGACCAATTACCATCATGTTTGTATATTATGGTTTTGAATAACATGTATACATGTTTATGTGTAGGGAGTTAAATTGGGAGCCACAAAGATAAACATGGCTCTGCACATATTCTCAGACTTCTTCTAATGGGTTGATTGACTCATCAAGTCACCAGATTCAGTGTAGCGTGGACTATATGTCACCCACCCTATAAATTTGTCCCCAACTAAGAGCCATGGAATTCCTATAGATATGCATATACAGATGCATGTGGTGGCAGGGAAGTCTGTGCATCTGTATATACACATACAAGGGAGTTTGGAGAGGTCAAATAATGGGACACAAGTCCACAGCTATTAAGTAATAAAATTGGCTTTTGATCCCAGGTTGGTCTGATTTTTATGATCCTGTTTAATCTTCTTTTAAAAAGCACGTCATGAGAAAGGAACCATTTTTTGTTGAATCTTGGAAGGGAACTAGGAATCTATGAGGTAAACATGACAGGAAGTATTCCAGCTTATGCAAGTATTGGCTGAGTATGACCCAGGGATTCCAAAAGTTAGATACAAGGAGATCCCAGGTGCTTTGAGAGAAACTGGAAAGAGACAGGCTATGCAGAGTGCAGCATACAGAGGGGGTTTCATACACCATGCCCCTGTTGTGATTCACAGCAAAGTTTGGCTCAGGTGTGTGACTAAGAATAGGGATCCAGGATAGTTCCTTCTCAGAACTGTGGCCTCTGGGCTCCATCACACCAGTTACAAGGTGACCCCCAGGTCCATTAAGAAACCAGGCAGCACTTGCTTCCACCCAGTAACTGTCTCCAGCCTTCTCTTGCCCAGGAAGCAGGGACCAGTTAATTGCAGGGTGATCGCCATGTTCTTGCGGAGCATTTAATGTAGCATGTAATTGCAGGGTAAATAAATACAGAGCTATTTCCAGCTCTCAGCCCAGTGCTGCAAGCGTGGTAGTAATTATGGCTGGGGATTGGCTTGGTACAATTGCTAAGCAATGGCTCCAGGCCTGAACTGGGTCAGCCCTCAAGCAGGTCCTGTCGGCTCCCAGGAGAACAAAGATGTGGAGTTATCCAACCTCTCATTTGTTCAGATGCATGGGATTTTCATCAACTGCCCTAGATTCTTTCAATAAATACCCTAGTTCACACCTGCATCTTGGGTGTCTTTCAGTATTCTGATTGATTCTAACTCTCCCTGAAAGTAGCAGTTAAGATGTGTGGTAAGTCTACAACTCACGGTGTTTCACTGATAAAAATTTTTTAAAAAATACACATAAGCTACTGTTAGGGGAAAAAAAAAGATGTGTGGGTTTAGGATTAGACAGAACTCATCAAGGCTCTGTCTCTTACTGGCCATGTCACCTTATAAAATTGTTGGACCTTTATGAATCTAATCTTTAGTTTATAACATGTAGATGGGGCCTGGAAAGATATTACAGCAGGTAGGGCACCTGCCTTTTATGCGGTCAACCTAGGTTTGATCCCCAGCACCTCATCTGTTTCCTTGAAACTTCCAGGAGTGATCCCTGAGTACAAAGCCAAAAATAAGCAGCTCTGAGCACTGCTGGGTGTTCTCCTCCCCCCAAAAAAGTGAAAGAAAAAACATGTAGATAGAGCACATGTATCATAAAATCATGAGGACTAAATAAAACAATGCATATCAAATGTTGACTGTGGTGCCTGGTGACATGCCAACGAATTCTCCCTCTCCACACCTCTGTCCACCCTTCCTTTCCTAAAGCACTTGCCTAAGAAAGGGAAGAACATACATTTTGGATCCCAAAGTCCCGGGTTTGAGTTCTGGTACTTGCTATGTTGGCTGTTACTGAATAAAATTTCTCTTGGTCTTGGTTTCCTCGTCTGTAAGATGGAAACAGTGACACCTCTCCACTGAGCTGTTGTGAAGATGGATCGAGATGGTCGCTCCAAGGAACATCCTTGGTGGATTGGCCAGGAGAGAACAAGAGTCTCCTGTTCTGAGTGGATCCCTGCACTCTTGGGTGTCCAGGAGGGGAATTCCACAAGTGTCTGGCAGTAGGTGCCTCTGAGAATGCTCTGGAGAGCCAGCCCGGGAGGGAGCAGCTCAGCCTTAGGAGAAGCTGGAGGTGATGCAGGCTCAATGAATGCCTTAGTCAGAATACAGGGAGGCGTGGGTATGGGCTGAGCCTCCAGAGTCATGCCATTTGGAAAGGAAGTCTTCAGAACCCCCCAGTTCTTTCCACCTTCGATGTGCACTGCCCTGAGCAGAAGTCATGATTCCAGGCGAGGCTGTTCTCTGCAGCAAGTGCAGCAAGCTCAGACTTTCTGCAAGCATGGCATCCTGCCCTGGATGGCATATGTCCTTCCTACAGAGGCATGGGGGAGTATTCCTACAGCATGCCATGATGGCCCCTCCCCCAATTTCAAAGAGGCAGTTTCCTGCACTTGGGATCTCTTATCCTCTCCCCTGCATCACCTTACCTTTTAAGGATCTTGAAGGATCTCTCAAGTCATCCCCAGCAACGTGGAGGTCACTCTAAGCAATGCTCTGCCAAATGACCAGATGGTCCAATGTTAGGGCTGAAGGATGCAGTGCTGGCGGCCACCAGGGCTATACCTGGTGGTGCTTGGGAGGCCACAGGATGCCAGGGATCCAAATTGTGTCCTTGCACATGAAAAATATGAACCCCTCTCCTCTGCTGTCTCTCTAGCCTCAAAGTTTAGTTTTTCAATAGGGTCAGTCAGAATGGTGCTCTGGGGCAGCTGAGAGAGCTTTACCCAGTGGTGCTCGGAAGGTCAGGTGGTTCCAGGAATTCAACTCAGGGTCTTTCGTGTGCTAGGCATGATTCCTTGCTACCACCTGAGTCACATCCCCAGTCTCTCCCGCTCCATAATGTTAATCTTCATTCTTTCACTCCTTTCCAGTCTCCTACCTTCTGACCCACATCATCAATTCTGGATGTCCTAACCTCACCGTAGGAAAATCTTGTTGCTCAAAGTTACCCTAACCTCAGATATTCCCTTCCTTCCCCTACAGGACCTGTCTGAGGTCTGTCTCTCCTGAGTTCCTGCCTCCTAGAAGTCCTGGCCTGTCAGCATCTGACCATGTCTGTACATGTCTGTCCATGACCATCTCTCTGTCTGTGTCTGCCCATCTGTGTCTGTTCATGCCTGTCCAAGCCTGTAAATCTGTGTCCTTTCTATGTCTGTCCATGCCTGATGGTGGAGTTATGTCCTTCTGTCCCTCTCTAGCACTCACCTGCTACTTTTGCAATTCTGATCTCCAATGCTGGTCCCAGTGTCCTTGGGTTTGGTGCTTCTGTTTTTTAAAATTATTATTATTACTATTAGTTTCCTGTGATCTGACTTGGCTTCAAGCCCACACCCCTTACTGTCGCTGTCTGAGAATTTGCCCGGCTGATCCTGGCTAGAGCTCTGCTTGAAAATCCCAGGAATACTAAGTGGTTCAGGCACTATCTGCTACAGAATCCACATCTGGGAGGAAGCAGCAGAGGTCTGATGCGCATAGGGAGAGTTGGTAGTGGTTTGGGGCCGCTGCTGGTCTTCTGCATGGAAGTCCACCCATTAGACGGGCAAGTGCATGAAAGTGAAATATAGACATGGAATTTGTGCCTTCTGTTTGTTTTGTTTCGTATTTCCCTATCCTGGTGAACTTGATATCCTGCCTCTCTCTGATGTCTGGTGTTCACTTCAGTTCACTTTGGTGACAGCCCCACCTGTAGCCTGGGCACTTTGTAAGTACAAAGGTTCTACAAAGGTAGGATGGGGTGCTTCATTATTCAACATTTCTCCTCTCTCCACCTCCCAGGTGAGCTCCCACCCCCTCCCCACCATCATCAGTGTCTAATGCTTTCCAGCAATTACTCAGGGTTAATTGGCTCAAGCAGAGCAGTCCAGAGGAAATGCCCCTGGTGGAATTGACAAGCCCTTTCCCCCCAGTGTGCCCTGTATCTCTCTGGGTGAAGTGAGCCTAATGCTGCCGTTTGCTAGATGGGGGATGCAGCCAGCGGGGCCAGAATGCAGCTGTGTGTTATTTGTCTCAGAAATACCAGGGGCCAGCTGCTGGGCGGTAATGAAATTCTAGCAAGCCTGGTTGACATTCCAGAGGCATCGTCACAACAAGGTTAAATCATAAGTTGATGATGACAAGCAGGCACACAGGAAAATGTCAAAATTAGCATGACTGAGCATAGACTCCTCCCCTCCCCCCATGGTACAAATGCCTTTTCCCTCTCCAGCTCAATTGTGCCCCAGGACCCCATTGACTCATGAAGTCAGTTAAGAAGAGCAAGTTTGTCCAGAAACTTCCTATGTCTCTGGCAGCCTGGTGGAGCATGAAGCCACCACTCCTCTTTGAATGTATCGGCTGAATATCTGGGACCTCCTGGGTTGAGGATAATAATTCCTTCCACTGGAAATGATCAAGAATGGAAGGGACTTAGGTATGCCTATGGCCATCACAAGGTCAGACAATGCCACTCTCTTCCTCCTGTCTCACTGTCTCTTTGGGTCTCCCGGGGCTCTACTAACAGAGGAAACTGAAGGAAGAAATTAAATGGAAGGTTGCTGCCAAGATGAGGAGGAAATGGCTGGAGTAATATACAGTGGTTAGAATACTTGCCTTATATGTGGCCAATTCAGGTTTGATCCCTTGTACCCGTATGGTTCCCCCAAATCTGCCAGTAGTGATCCCTGAGCACAAAGTCAGGAGTAAGCCCTAAGCACTGCTGGGTGTGACCCCCAAACAAAACAAAACAAAAGATATGAGGTAAGCCCTTTGGGCTTAGACTAGAAACCCAGGCCAGAGGAAAACCAAGGATTAGAACTTGAGATCCAAGCCTGGGAAAATTACTGGGGTAGGGTGGGGCTTGGGGACATCGGTCAGAGTCCAAATATGCAGCCCCAGTGTCTTGATGAGGTTGTGGAAATGGCAGGGCAGCATTTCCCAGGCTGACATGTCTCGTTGATGAAACACCTTTGCCTGAATCAGATTCCTCTCCTCATTCTGCAGGGTGTTGAGACAGCAGATGAGAACAATGAGGACCATCAGTCTGCCCCTTCCTTAGGACACAGAGGAGCTAAATGGAGAATGGGCAATGTTTAGCAGGCGACCAAAGACAGTCCAGAAGACTGGCCATCAGATGGAGATATGGGAGGGTAAAAAATTGAATTTGAAAGTTTGTTGGGTTTTTGCAGGGGAGGCATGGCCTAAGCACTCTTCAGGGGACTTGCACACTCCTTGACCTGGCTACGTGGCCGGACTCTTCAATGCTCAGGCCCAGCATTGTGCTACCAGGGAACCCTAGGACCACACTGATAGTGCTTAGAAGACCAGGAGGTGCCTGGGATTGCAGTGAGGACTTCCTATACTAGGCATGTGCCCCAGCCCTTTCAGCTCTCTCCCCTACTCCAAATATGAGATTTGGTTTTCTATTCATTCAGCCTTCAAGAAAGGAGGGAATCCCTAAGATGACATGGAAGCAAGAGCTGAGCAGGGGGAAAAGGGCCTTGTGGGGGCCAGGGAGAGATATCCAGAAAAGACATTGTGAGATTCTGAGAGGACAGTAATGGGGGCCCAAACCAAGAATGGCAGCACAAAGAGGTAGGGATGGGGCCAGAGCCTCCCACTGAGCCAGATGAACAGATATTGGTGGACTTGCCTGAAACTCTCTAGGATTCGTGCCCTCCATTTCACAGGAGCTGAGTGATCAAATCTGAAACTGTGCGTGTCACATTGATTTTCAGGTTTTAACCCACTGAGATCTGATCTGCACTCTTACCCCGCTTTTCTCTTCTGTCTTTGGGCTCTAACTTTTCTAGCAAAGAAAACAGAATTTGGGGATTCGTTCAGTAGTGTCCCAGATTCTGGAGGCTGGTTCAGAATATAGGGTTGAGAAGGAAAGGAGGATAGAAAAGGAGAGTAAGCCAGATGCAATGGGAGGAGTCTAGGCTGGGAACACACCACCCCCAGGAGGTCCTCCCAGGTATAGACTGTGATCCCTAATCTTGAAGGATCTGACCTCCTATGAAGATCTCAAGGGACTTTCTTCTCTGTGGTGAGCAGAAGGCTTTCCAGCCATGGAGGGAAGTGGGGTCAGAGAGAAGAGGGGGGCCTGGAAGCAGCATCAGTTAGCAGCATCAGTTAAGCAGCTGGTTTATGTGGGAGATGGGAGACAGGAAGCAGCATCAGTGTTGGAATCAGCTGCGTAACTTGCAGGCACTGATTCCCTGTCATTCCCTCAGTGTTCAGTGGGCTTCTGAGTACTGAGCATAGAAGGATACAAAGGCACGCCCTTCTGGTGCTTTTAGTCTAGCCAGGGTGAGATGGAAGCACACAGAGTAGATACGTACAGAGCAAAGAGATAGCACTTGCCTTGCACACCTGGGTTCCATCTCCAGCACTCATACGGTCACTCAGGCTGTTCCAAGAGTGATCCCTGAACGCAGAATATCTAAGTCCCTTAGATTGTACAGTCAGTAGTTTGAAAGGTGATAAAATGCTATGGAGAATAATGAGGCTGGAGAAGATGGGGAGCCTGGAGGGCTGCTACTAGAAACGGGGGTGAGGGTTTGGGCTAGGGGAGTGGGATAAGGCTTGACTGGTAGAACACATGCCTTACATGCAGAAGGGCTCTATCCCTGGCACCCTGTGGCCCCTGAGCACTGATGGCCCCTGATGGATTAAGATTCACATCCCTCCCCTGGCATGACCATGAATGTATACAGCAGCAACATATTCGACAAGCTCCATCCCAAAGGCTAGTGTGAGAAGGGAAAGAGTAAGGATGGGTCAGGCCTGGCAGAAGAGATGAATGGATGGTTTGAGACCACCCACAGTGTCAGAACTAGGACCTGGGAAGTGGGCTCAGCAAGGAGAGGCACCAGGTCATGCTGAGGGTCCAGCAGGAGGGATTCCCAGTTAGACTCCAATCAAGGCTCTGGGGATGGATGGTCTCTAGTCTTTCTTTTTGCGGCAGCTGGTGAGGGTGGCAGCAGAGGCAAATGGGCTTCCTGGGAAGGAGAAACTGGCTTGGATGGCCTGAGCCTTCCACCCACTTGCCAGGAGACTCTTCTTTGTGGATACGCCAGGAAGAGGGTGCACCCTGGGAGGGCGGCTTTCCAAGGGGCACATCCTAGCATGTGGACGGGGTGACAGGCAGCAGACAGGGACACACAAAGACTCACACACTCACAGAGCATGGCATCGGCACACTTGACAGAGGAGCTCAGAGATGATTGAATTTGGCCCCTCGCTTTGCCCCTGGTTACTCAGCCTTTGAGAGGGAATGACTCAGGAGCACTCTCCTAGGACAGAGGGAATTTGATATTCCAATCCATACTGCTCAGTACCTCCCTGGAGCACAGGGAGCCTTAGAAAGCAGTGGGTGCTATGTATCTAGATGGGGACGCTGAAGTCAGGAGGGAGATTGAGAGTAGAGAGGGTGTCCCAACAGGTGAAAGTAGCCATTAGGGTGGGAGATTGGGGGGTCTTCCTTTCCTGTGTGTAAGGCCGTGGAATGATGCTCAGAGCAGGATCTTGTCTTACTTCCTGAGGTTCCCTGGAGGCAGAGAGAATTGCCGAGGTCCAGTGCAGCCAACGGACACTTTTTATTGGGGGGTTTCATAGGGGAGCTCTCGAGGGTCACAGCAAAACTCACCCAAAAGCCGCCCTGTTTGCCATCAAAGACAAATTCTATTTGCTTTAGTAAGCTCGTGTGTAACCGCTGGGCTGCCGGGCCGGCTGAGTGAGCAGGCCTGAGCCCCTGCTCCCTGAGTCTATATGTTCAGGAGGTCGCGTGATACAAAGTCAAATACACCCCAGAGTAGAGGGAGGGCTGCAGAACTCCATTTGGTGTGTGCACAGTAATTGAAAATTAGCGCACTCCTGCCTGCCCAGTCTTCACTTGAGAATTTCCATCCCTGCCCGGCTGGCAGTGCAGAAAGCAAGGCTCAAGTGCCCACATCCCGCCTGCTCTTTTAGGGAGCTCCCTAGCCTGGTCATTTTGCCTGAACTCTTCAAGTAAGCTCTCCCCATTCCCCAAGCCCCACCCCAGCTTGTCAATTTCAACACACCCCTATGGGCAGGGCACAGCCCCTAGATAATAGCTTGCCTTGGCTGGGTTCCACCTGCTTCTCCTCTGTCCTTGAATTCTAGATATTTGGCATTTAAAATCTGCTTCCGAGTCCTTCTACTTGACTGTCCCTGTGCCCCCTACCAAACTTCCAGCACTCAAGGCTGTGCACTCTGTCTCATCTGTCCAGGAAGTCTCTGTTGCAGTTTCTGCTGACTGTATCCAAGAGAGATAGACTGTATCTGGGCCACCCTTGCCTGAACTTGAGATTGCCCTGTCTGAGGGAGGGTGGCTACATTCAGTTGTGGCCTTGACAGAGTTCTGATAATGGTTACATTTGCTTGACTGGTATGGGTTGGCCTGTCTCTCTCCTACATCAGCTCTTATTATATGTGCAGGAAGGCATTGCAGTGGACAGAGAGGACCTTTGATAAGGTGGGCCTGCATTATTCTATCTCTAGCTGGTTAGGACCCTTTGACAGTGGATGGGGAACTCAAGGGTGCTTGGGGAATTAGAATTTTCCCACTGCTACTGCTGAGTCCCTCCTAGAAGCTGGCCTGTGCTCTCCTCTAGAAAACTAGCCTGGAGCAAGAACTCTGCTTATTGAAGACTCTTGCAGACCAATCACAGGCAGAAACTTCTCCCTGCCTCTGCCAGAGGAGAAGAGAAGGTTTGAATTGCAGACAATAAAGAACTTTTTCCAAGAGGAATGGCTTTAGGGTGCTCCTTCTAGGACATTGTCTCATCAGGAAGCACCAAGCCTAGTTAGTCCTCTGGAGAGGATTCCTCCAAGCCTGGCGACCATGGACGCTCTGGAAGTGCCCAGGGTTGTTTACTTGTTTTGTGTTTTTTTGACACCTTTGTCTTTATTTAAGTACTTGTAAACACTGTTTATAATTCTGTTCAGAATAGACTTTCAAGCATACTCTGTCCAGACATTCCACACCCACTGCCACCATTGTTGCCCTCCCTTCTTCAATGTCTTATGGCCCCTCCCTAGTCACCCACCCCTTTGCAAACTCACTTATTTGTATTTACATTTAATGATGTAAATAGTTTAGGTCATATCTCGTTTATGATAGCACTTATGGTTTTGATGGACACTCTTATCTCACGTCCCCACCACCAAAGTGTCCAAGAGCCTACACCACTATCCCTATGTCCCCTCCAGCCTGCCTCATCATTCTCCTCACTCCCTCCCTCCTTACTTGGCATTCTCAGTTTTGTAATCTAGGTCCCAGGCTTTGTCACCTTTTGATATCTTCCATTCCCTCGTCTTTTTGTTTTAATTTTTGGGATTTGAGGGCCACAGCCAGTAGAGCTCAGGGCTTACTCCTGGCACTGTGCTCCGTGATCACTCCAGGCGAGCTGGGAGAATACTAGGTGAGGCCAAGGATTGATCCCAGATTGTCTACATACAAGGCAAATGCCCTGCCCATCATACTATCTCTCTGGTCCTGTATTGTGTTGTTTTTGAAGAAAGAAAGACCAGCTTTTATATTTGAGAGCCTCTCAAAGAGAGAGATGAAAGTACTTCTCCCTCCTCCCTTCTGGCTTTCTGTTGTGTGTTATGTAAATGAAGTCATCATCAAAGGTGTGTTGATCACAGTCTATCTGCCAGGCTGTGGGCTGGTGTCCTTGGGGGGGTCAGACATGGAAGTCCTACGTGATTGGTGCCTAAGGGGTTTCATGAGAATGGCAGTGATTCTGCTATGAGCTTGACACTTATAAATCCCTATTTTCTGGTTTGTAGCTTTCAGCGTTACTCAACCCCTTTGAGCCTCAGTTTCCTTAGGTGTAACCTCCCAGTGTTGTGTGGCTCCCATCCTGGGGTGCTGATGGCTTAGCTCTGAGTGCCGGGAACTAGATTGCTATGATTCTCCCCATGTGGCTCTTCCAGGCTGGATTAGGACACATGTCCTCACAATCTCAGAACACAGTGACAGGCCCCTAATCCTAGATTCTCCCTGAACTCTCTCCTCATAAGCCACAGAACAGCGCTGAATCCACAGCCTGATCTGGGGCCTGAATTCTGAGCCTCAGCACTCTGCTAGGTCATCAGAGCTCCTTCACCTCTTGGTGATGATTTTCTCACAAACCCCAAAGAGACTGCTAGATTCATTGACAAAAAACTTCTGAATCTTTGTGTTTATGTGTTCATCTGAGAGGCTGGTCCCAGTACAGTCCATCATTTTTGGACGGTTTCTTTAGGTCAGTGAGGTTGCTTGCTTTCTCCTCATCTCTTATCTCCGGGGAGAAGTTGAATTATGCATGAGAAAGGCAGGGCAGGACAGGGAGATAGGAAATGATCTCTTTTAAGCACTGGCAAGTACAGGTACGTGTGTGTATGTATGTGTGTATATGTGTACATGCATGTTTGTATGCATGTATGTATATGAGTACGTACATGTTTGTATATATGTATGTTTCTATGTACATGCTGGAGCATGTGCAGGTATGCAAGTGTATATGTTTTATGTATGTGTATATGTGTGTATATGTGTGAGCGATAGCATAGTGGTAGGGCGTTTGCCTTGCACACAGCTGGCCCGGCTGACCCAGGTTTGATTCCTCCACCCCTCTCAGAGAGCCCGACAAGCTACCAAGAGTATCTTGCCTGCATGGCAAAGCCTGGCAAGCTCCCTGTGATGAATTTGATATGCCAAACACAGTAACAACAAGTCTCACAATGGAGACATTACTGGGCCCGCTCGAGCAAATTAATGAGCAATGGGAGGACAGTGCTACAATATGTGTGTATACATGTGCACATATGTAGAAGTGTGTATATAAGTGCACACATCTGTGTCTGTGCACATATGTGTGTATGTGTGCACACTTGCATGTATGTGTATCTGTGATGCACTTTTGCAGCCTTTGGACTTGCCAGCACCCCTGCCCAGGTGCCAGACATCCCTGGCCACTCTCCTGAAGCCTGCAGCAGGGACCAGGCCTGGGACCAAGATGTTGCTAATCCTACTTGGGGCTTTGGCTTGTTTGGACCATGTAGGCCGTTGTTGACAACCCAGCAAACAAAGGCAGGAGGAGAAGTGGGTGCTGAGAGCCTTGTGGGCATGGAGCCCCACTGCCCAGTTTTGGATTCTGTGCTCAGCCGACTTTTGAATTTCACCGTGGATCTTTTCTGCCAGAGGCTGGATGCCACTGTGTGCTCTTTGAGTGGCGTGTGTATTGCAGGGACATCCTGGAGGGAAGCATAAAGGGAAAGAAGTGGAGTGGGGGGATGTGGGGGATGGAGAGGGAATTCTGGCTCACTTGGTCAGGTGAAGCTGCTCACACCTGAGGAACAAAGCAGCAGCCCAGGGAAGCTGGATACATCCTGGGCGCCCTGAGGCTCACCAGTGACTCACAGTCCCTGGGTTTATTCTGAGCCTGGTTCCTGGAGTGAGGAACCACAGGCCCACCCCTTCAGCCAGGATGCCACCTGGTGCAATGCAGAGAGTAAACGACTCAGAGCCAGCCAGCCTGGATGCCTTTCCTGGCTCCCTCTCTCCTTGCCGCTTGTCTAACTTTAGAACCGCACAGCCTTGCAGGGCACTCACCTCCCAGTACTCCTGATTGGGTCAGCCCCCAGCCTCCTGGAACCCTCCTTCAGGCTAGTGGCTTACCCGCCTGCCTGGTCTCTGCCGCCTACTGACACACTGATGCTTTCTATGCCAGCAGCCTCCTCTACTTCACTTTCCCTCCAAGATCTGCCCTGCAGGGGACTTCTCTCCCACTCCCGGCCCACCTCCCCATCTCTGGGCTGCATTCCCAGAGCAGCATCCATCTGAGCAAAGGTTAAGCAGAGCCTGGCCAGAATGAAAGCTGAGCTCAGAAATTCTTTCGGCTGGAGGGGATGAGGGCAGGTGTTCCTCCAGTCCAGAGTTGCTCAACCAGGAATGATGAGCACCCGGGAGAGATGTGGCAATGTCCAGAATTGTCTGTCAGAGCAGGGGTCCAACTAGCATCTGGGGCGGGAGTTTTCAACTGCTGGCCCAAGGAAGAGTGATGGTCTGTAGGAATCCAAAGGCTGGTAACCACTGAATTTAGGAGTGGAGGCCCTGGAAGCTGTCAAAACCATCACTCCCAGGATTGACAGGTTCCAAATGTAAGGCATGCAGAGGCCAAGAAAACCAAGTCCGGTTTCGGAACTACTGAAGAAATAGGCAAGTTGAGATTAATAGGCCTCAGCTTTGCTGGACTCTGGCAAAGAGCTGGCAGCTGGGTGGTGCAGGAGAGCAGAGTCCCTAATCACTAAGGGGTCTTTCTTTTCCCACCCCTTCTTCTGAAACCCAGTGCAGAGAGATGCTCAGGGGAGCTGAGGCAGGTCTCTCAGTGCCCATCCCATGGCACAGCCCATTAGTTGGTCTTTTTAATCAGCCTACACATATCCACAGCTCGCCAACTCCTATCCTCAGCCCAGAGCAGCACAAAACAGAAGCTTTATGTGCAGAGAGTGACCCTCACTGTAGGTGTTAAGAATTAGGAGGGCAAGGTCTGAGCTGTGCACCTTTCCCCAGAACTGCAGGGGTGAGGGACTCTTGGGGCCACTCTCGCCTGTCCCCTTCCCTCCTGCTTCTCTTCCTCCTCTTCCCCCTCCTCATTCCCCAGCTGTACATCCGGATGCTTTGCTGTAGCATCCCAAGGAAAGTGGAGCTAGGGCTCCCACCTGGAGAAGCTTTCCTCTCTGGGGCTGCACTCACAAAGGCCATAAATTGGTTCCTCTCCTACCACCAGGTATGTATCCTTCATTGCATCCTGTGCACATTTCCTGAGCACTGACTATGTGCCAGGGGTGGAGGGTCCATACCCAGTTAGAGAAGGGACCACTGAAGATTCTGGAGCAGGATGACCCTGCCCAAAGTAATTAAAAATGCAAAGGATCAAGGGACCAGAGAGATCGTACAGGGGTTATGGCACTTGCCTGCTGCTAACCCTGGTTCAATCCCTAGCATTGCATAGTTCCTCAGCACAGAGCTGGATGAGACCCTCTAAGCACTACCATTTGTGCCCTCCTGCCAAAAATGTAGAGTTCCAACACTAAAGCAAAAAGTCTAAAACCTGTTAGGGCAGTTAAGTGACCCTCAGACCCACCCATTTTTATTCAACAGTGTTAGTTGCCTCACACCTCTTGACTCATCCTGAGTCGCATCCCCCTACGGAAGAAATTGCCCTGTCTAGGAATGGCACCATGGCACCTACGCTTTTAAAGCCCAACCCCCCACCCCCAACACACAGACACACACACGCACACAAACACTTTTAAAACACGCGTGCACACAGATGGGGAAAGCTATATTTCCTGTCTTCCCTCCCCTCTCCCTACTTCCTACACACCCACAGTCTGGTTTATGGGATGAGGCAGGTGAGAGGCAGGAAGCTCTTTCCATCCATGGGGTCCATGAGAACACCAGTCTGACACGTCCCACCTTTCCTAAGGCCTAAACACAGCTGGGATCCTGTGTGGCATCCAGCTCCCTGTGGTCCATTTAGCATCCTTGCCAGATCAGCTTGCCCAATCTCACCTAGACAGGCTATCCTGGGGTTTTCAGTGCTTGTTACCTGGCTAGCTCATCTGGCCTGCCATATGGTATGCCCTGCAAAGTATGGCACCAATGGGAATGCATGCTAGCAGGTAGGTGCTTCCTGGCACAAAAGTCCAGTGGCAATGAAATCCCTCCTCTCTGCCCTCTCCTCCATGCATCCACTGGAAGGACTAGAGACTAAGGTAGCTTGGGCTAAAAATAGAGGCAGGCCATTAAGAAATGCCTCTCCTACCCCCACCCCCAAGCACTCAGGGCTTCCCATGTGATGGTTTAATTGCTCCAGCAATCTGTTCTGTTTCTCCCTTGCAGGGCATGGAAAAGCAGCAGCCACAGCCTGTGGTGAGAGGCTGCTTTCTGAGACAGGCACAACACTCCAAAGGAACAAGGAGCCTGCCTGCTTTGGGTCCCAGAACACAGTATGGGGCTTTATTTTTAGAGGTCTCTGAGGAGTCTCTGCCCCTCCCCGCCCCCCATTTATTGGTCACCACATTTGATGTCAGGGAGACCTTCAACTGAATCTGCCATGGACACGTTTTGTGAATGTGAGACCAACCATTTGAATTCAGGACTAGGAAAAGCCACTTGAGCTTGAAGGGTGGGCATGAGGATGACAGGAGGGGATTTGAGTGGACAGCACAGAGTGAACCCACAGTGAATCTAGTAGGGATCTGGGTACAGATGGGCTTATTGGCTGTGTGGCATGGTCTCAGTTTCTGCATCTGTGAAATGGGCACTATAGTTGCACCTATCTCTGGGACCAGTGGCACTGTTTGCAGGGCTCAAGGCAAAACGAGAGGCTCTCTGTTCAGAATTTACCAAGTGTTTCAATGCAGTGACAGCAGAACATGAAACCAGCCATCAGGTTCTACTAAGCCTGAGGCTCAGAGCAATCTTGCAGGTTGCCAGGGTCTACTTCATCGGGTACGGTGGGAAAAGAATAAGACAATGGATGAAGCTTGCTTCTGCCACCTCAGTGTGTATCTCCACTTCTATTAAGCCGGGAACATATTGTGGGAGTGGTAATGTGCCTGTTTGGCTGTCTCTCATGTGCAGGGAGTAAAAGTGAGATCGGGTTTTATAAAATTCTCTAGGTGATGGTTGGAAGTTTTTAAAGAAAAATGGGTCTTCTCCAAAGTGAACTTTCTGCGTTCTCTTCAGAGCATTGTGTGACCAATGCAGTGTCTAGGGAAAGAGAATCATACAATGGAGACACACCTAGGACACCATAGCAGGGTGATTGGCCACGTGGTATATTAGTCATAGAACAGGGAACCAGAAAAAGGAGATTTGGTGTCGGTTTAGTTGTCTGTGGTCCTGTAGACTCTGAGATGTCACCGGGGCCTCTGTGCGAAACAGGCCTTGGGAAACAGGAGCCCCTGTCTCAGAATCGGGCTTGGATGGAGCCTTAGTGGGGTTCAGGAGCTCCTCTGGAGACCCACAGGAGAGGGGTTGGTGTACTGGAATAGACCAAGTGATCATTGCAAAGCACATTTCCAAACTTACAGAAATTAAGGATAAATAGAACCAAAAATCAACTGCAAAATTAGCAAGTGAAAGCAAGAGTTTTGAACTAGTTTAAGAAAAGAAGGGGTTGAGAGGGTACCATTCCTGCTGGGGAAGATCTTGGGCTGCTGCCAGCCTTTAGGTCCTTCATCTGTGAAATGGGTTTAGGGTCTTCACCGATGAAGAAGGAAAATGAGACAAGATGCACAAATCTGTTTTTCATAGCAATCAGGTATGAGATAGGGAAGAGCGCCAGTTAGTCTCCTGCCTGCTAATTGTGCTTTTTGGATCTTTTAAGTTAATGTTCTTTGGTGTACCTGATTGTGACAGGGGTTGAGCTATGTTGGTTTTCTGGGTGATTCAGGTTTTAGGCACATGTTTTTCCATGCATTAGCTCCTTTTCTTCTCAAGAGATTTGCATGGATTCTGGGCTCCCTGTTGGGGAACAGTTTTTCCCCAACATTCCCAGACACGTTGCGCACTGGTCCGGGTAGACATGGGGTGAAGGATAATGGGTGCACGGAGAAATACCCTTCGGGAGCACCTGTTCATCACGCAAACTGCACTGGTAGGCTCCTGGAGCCCACGACCCCTTTCTACAAAATTGCTTCTTGAAGGTAATTTCTAGACCTGTAACACTGAAATGTCTGGAACAAAGGATGAAACACCACTGGCCAAGAAAATGGAAACAAACATAAACAAATGGGACTACTAAGAAGTTTCTGCACCTCAAAAGAAATAGTGACCAAAACACAGTAGAGCCCACTGAATGGGAAAAATTATTTACCCAGTGCCCATCTTGATAAGGGATTAATATTCAGGATATACAAGACAGTAGTAGAATTGTACAAGAATAAAACCTCCAACCCCATCAAAAATGGGGAGAAGAAATTAACAAAAGCTTCCTCAAAAAAGAAATACAAATGGCCAAAAGGCACATAAAAAATTCTCTACATTGCTAATCATTAGGGATATGCAAATCAGAGCAACAATAAGATATCATCTTACGCCACAGAGGCTAGTACACATTCAAAGGAACAGAAGCAACTAGTATTGGCATGCATGTGGGGAGAAATGAACACTCTTTCACTATTAGTGGGAATGTTTACTGGTCCAGACTTTTTGGAAAACAATATGGGCTTTCCTTCAAAACTAGAAATTGAGCTTCTGTATGACCCAGCAATACCACTACTGGGAATATATCCTGAGGGTACAAAAAAGCACATTAGGAAATGACATCTGCACCTGTATGTTCATTGCAGCACTATCTGAAAATAACCTGAGTGCCTGAGCACAGAGGACTGGTTCAAGAAACTTTGGTACATCTACACAATGGAATTCTATGCAGCTGTTAGGAAGGATGAAGTAATGAAATTTGCTTATAAGTGGATGGTCATGCAGAGTATCATGCTAAGTGAAATTAGTCAGAAAGAGAGAGACAGACATAGAATGACTGCACTCACTAATGGAATATGAAATAAATAATATGAGACTGACATATTACGTACCCAAGAACAGTAGACACAAGGGCCAAAAATATTGCTCCGTAGTTGGAAGCCTGCCTTATGAGCAGGGGAGAAGGCAGCTGGAATAGAGAAGGGATCACTAAGTCAATGATATTTGAAGAAATCGTTTGGGATGGGAGATGTTTACTGAAAGTAGATAAAGGAAAAAACATGATAACCTCTCAGTGTCTTTATTGTGTTCAAACTCAATACATCAGGATCTTCCATGAGTTATATTACATATTCACTACTTGGATCTCACCATTCTATAAGGAAGTGATCATTGACGTCAAGAGAGGGGTTCTGCAGGGTGATACCATTTCACTGAAACTCTTCAGTGCCACCCTTGAGAACATCATGCAAGAACTGGAATGGGAAGGAATGGGAGTGAAAATAGATGGCCAGCAGCTACACCACCTCCACTTCACTGATGGTATCGTTCTAATAACACCAAACATTAGCCAAGCGGCACAAATGCTAGCCAGCTTCATCTGTGTGGAAAGGTCGGACTGCAGCTGAATCTCACAAAGACAATGTTTATGTGAAACAGACTTGTTCCTGACATTCCGTTCACTCTCAATGGAATGAACATCTTTGAATGCAACAGTTATGTATACCTAGGTCGAGAAGTCAACATGATAAATGACCTGGCACCTGAGTTGTGCAGGAGGAAGACAGTGGCTTGGAACACCTTCAAGAGCGTCGAAGACATAGCTAAGAGGACAAAGAACCTCCAGCTCCAGGCACATCTCTTCGATTCCACTGTTCTTCCTGCATTAACATATGCCTAAGAGACCTGGGCCCTATGAAAACAGGACGGGAATGTTATTCGGGTCTCCCAAAGATGAATCAAAAAGCTATGCTTGAAGTATCACGCTTCACTCAAGTGAGAGAAAGAATCCAGAGTTCCGACCTCCATCGATGATCGAGAATCAGAGATGCTGTCTCATTTGCCAAGGCATCGAAAATCAGATGAGCTGGACATGTAATGCGATTTGGAGATGACTGCTGGACTAGAGCTATTACTGACTGGATTACACAGGATGTCAAAAGATCACATGGCCACCCACCTATGAGATGATCAGACTTCTTCGTCAAGACCTTGAACAATCAGTTTGAGGCTCTTCATGTCCCTGGAGCGAGCAGACACCATTGGGCTACACTAGCACACGACAGGGACAAATGGAGATGTTATTGGTGCCCACTCGAGCAAATCGATGAGTAACAGGATGTTAAGTGATCAAGTGATCTATATTGCAAACCATAATGCCCAAAAGTATAGAGAGAGAGAGTATGGGGAAAATTGTCTGCCATAGAGGCAGGGGGAAGGTTAGAAAGGGTGGGTATACTGGGGGCATTGGTGGTAGAGAATGTGCACTGGTTGAGGGATGGGTATTCGATCATTATATAACTGAAACTCAAACATGAAAGCTTTGTAACTGTAACTCATGGTGATTCAATGAAAAAAAAGGAATGGTATCTTTGGGGGGGCGGAGAAAGTTTCTTCTAAGTAATGTTCTCAAGGCTTTGGTAATTCTTGCCAACGAAGTTAGTGATTAGTGGGTTGCTGTACTATACCCCAGCCTTAAGAATGGCACCTCGGTAAGTGTGCTAGCACAGGTCTGGCTATCTGTATTGTTGTTGAAGTATGAGATGCCTAAGAGAAAATATTTTTCCCATGTGACCTGTCCTGGTCTGTGGCTCCTGTATGAACTCATCCTGTGGTGCTTGCTCTCGTATTGCAGTTAATGTGTCTGATTGGCTTATCTCCAGCCAAGTGAGGCCGGACAGGTGTGATGCTTGTTCATTTCCAGGTTTCATGCTATGTGAAAACCACCCTGGCATATAAAGGCCTAAGCTTTACAGTTGGAAGCATCTGGTATGAAATCCCAGCTCTGCCATTTACCAGCTGTGTGGTATGCAGAGCATTTCTGAGCCTCTCTGAGCCTTGCCTTCCTCATTTATAATGTGGCACATTCCCCATGAGCCAGCATGTGGGCTGTTGGACAGAGTCTGACATGTGGTAGGCGTACATGTCCAAGTCACCTCCTTTCTCTCTCCCTCTTCCCTCTTCTCTATAGCATGCTCATTATTAAATACTTTTTTTGGAGTATAGAATTCAGATGCTCTTGGGCATGTTATTCCTTCCATATCCACCCAGCCTCAAGGATGGGGATGACATTTATGGGTCCTGACTCATAAATGCATAAGCATAAACAAGTTGTCATAGAGTGTCAAGCTAGAAGGGAAATAGGCTAACCACTGTCCTCGTGGCCTTGGAAACAGAACCAGGAGCTCATGTTCTGATTTAGCATTATAGGGCTGCGTGGAATGGGCTGATAGTGCCATTCAAAGCCTCAGTTAGATCAGCAAGGATCAACAAGTTTCTCTGTCAATGAAAGGGTGTTCTGAAATACTCTGAGGAGTGTGTGTGTGTGTGTGTGTGTGTGTGTGTGTGTGTGTGTGTGTGCGCGTAGGCAAGTGTTTGATGAACACAGTCAAGGAAGTGGACTCTGAATAAGATAAAGAGGAAAGGAAAAGGAGAAAAAAACAACATCGTCTGGATTTTACAGCATTCTCTTGTCCTGAGGATGGGCCCTCTCTTGGCCACCTTGAAATGTATGAAGGAGAATGACTCTCCAAGTTAGAGCCAGTCCCTGAATACTAACTGGCCAGGCCCTGCTCTGTTCACCTTGCTCTATTGTTGTGAATATCAGTCCATGGTCAGAGCTAGGATGGACCGTGAAGACATCCTCCCCAGCCAAGCTAATTGGCTTCACCGGACATGTTCTGCTAACTGGTTTTGGCTGCCAGAACAGCGTTCTTAGACTTCAGCTGAGTGTTGCATCAAGAGCGCAGTGATCCATTAGTCACGGCTGCTCTGAGCTCAGCAGTGGGGCGGAAGGATCTGTGTGCTATGTCATTCTCTCTTCTGAGTTTATCTCTCTGCTTCCTCTTTCAAGAAAGGAGATTGAAGCTTTAAGACAACATGGTTTTATCAAAGCTACCCAGTTTTTTAAAATTTTATTAATTTTTAAATTTTTTATTTAAATTTTTTTATTAAGACATCATGATTTACAAAGTTCTTTATAGTTGAGTTTTAGGCACACTTGTTTCAGCACTGGTTCCACTGCCAGGATCAACTTCTCCCCACCAATGTCCCTAGGTTCCCTCTCACCCCAGCCCTCAACACCCAGCATGCATCTTTGGCAGTTATATTTTAAGTTTGGTTGTTGTGGTTTGGATCTCCCTCTTTCAGTGTTATTGACTCTATAGTTTGGATATAAAGTTATATCATTCCTCTCTCTACACCACCAGTCTACCCAATACCCTTGTCCCCTGACATACACACCCCCAACGCTTATTTCTAGTAATCTTATTTCCTGCCTTGATTTCCTTGATTTCCTCTGTTCTTTTTCCTATACTCTGGGATTAATAGCCACCCCCCCCCCCACACACACAACATTGAATTCCCTTGTTTACTTACTCGATATACTACAGATAAGCAAAATAATCCTGTATTTGTCCTTCTAGCTAGAAGAAGGACAAATTTGACTTGGTATGATATCTTCTGATTTCATCCAGGTTTATAGAAATGGCCCTAGCCCAGATTTCCTGATGCCCAAATTAGTTCTCTTCCCTTCAAATTGTCAAGCATAAGACAATCCACATAGGTCAACACCATTTTAAGCTTTTACTTTTTTGCCACTACTGTTTGCCTAAAGGCTAGTCACAGCAGATCTCCTGGTTAGCTCAATTAGCTATATACCCATACTTAGAGAATCCTCACACCCTCCCCTGCCGTGATGTGCTAAGTTGAATGTTCCCTTTCAGATAGGACCAGCTTAGTAAATAATCCATGGCCTGTACAGTCAGGTCCGTTACATGAGCACCTGTATTATATGGCTATATATCCAATATGTGTAGAACTTGGGGCTATTCCGTCTTTAGTATGAGATCAGGGCTAGCCTGCTTCCTTCTCTCCTCTACTTGATGCCATGTGGCTCCTTCCCTTCTCTGGGCTTCAGTGCTCTCCTCTGAGAAGGGAAGGCACAAGAACAGATGCTTCTCCTCTCTGGACTTTATCTCTGTACTTCAGATTGTCAGCACCTACTCTGACAAGAAATGGGGAAACAGCCCAAGACAGATTCAGGGGTGTGAGGACAGGCTTATTTTTATGGCACCTTGCCAGACAATGAGACTGAAGTGCATTCAGAGATGATGTTGTGGGATAGAGAGCAGGATCGTAAGTGAGGGAGGCGGGCAATGAGGCAGGCCAGGCCAGGCCAGGAGGCCATAGGAGGTATGTCTAGAGCAGAGGCTGAACTCAAATCCACCCCTTACCAGCAGTGCTATATTGCACCAGGGGTCAATGAGGCCCTCCACAGGCCTCACTGTAAAGCCTAGATTTCACTGTGGACCTCCAGGGATCTTGGGAGAGTGAACTCAGAGGCACAGATCCTGGCACAGAGCACTGACATCCAGGTCCTGCTGCAGCAAGGAGTGAAATAGATCTGAAAAGGGCTGGAGGGGCATTTGCAAGACTTGTGGAAGTCTTCCTGTAGGAGGTGACTTAAGGTCAGCCTCAAGGATCGTACCCTATTTGGGCTAGGAGGCATGAAATGACACCAGTCATTTTTTACCCTCCTCTTTGGTCCCCATCCGTGCCTCTCTAGAGTGGAGCGTGAATATTAAGCACATTTTTCATACACTTTAAAGAAAACCAGACAGAGCTGGCAGTGCCCCGGGTGAATCTCTTACATATTTAAAGAGCATCCCGTTGGCTAGAGGGGGAGGCAGCTGAGCCTTGGTTCTTCTTGCTGTTGCTCCCAGTGCAAGCTGACACGAGTGCTTTATTCCTGACCCCCACATGATAAACCTCACATTCTACAAACCCTACAAAATGCAGTTGACACTGTGTGGGCAGAACCGCAGGATCTGCCGTGGCGCTGAAATGAAGGACGGGTTGAGTCAGCTCTTTCCTCTCCCCCCCACAGAGCCGCCTCCTTCCCCACCTACTCTGGCACTGGCTCATCCATTCCTGGCTAACTGACCGAAAGCAGGCACTTGTGCCAGACTCTTCTTAGATGTCACCTCCCCTTGGCAGCCTCCCTGGATACTCCGTGCCACTTCCTCCACAGGGCTCAAAGCCTGGGCCCCATGTAAATTGCCTGTGGTACCAGGTTCCCTTTCTCTGTCTCATCCTCCTTTGTCAGCTCCTAAAGGTCTTTCACCCATAAACAGTGGAAGTTCCAGGCATGTCTGAGATGTCCCGCGGAGTTGTACTCCAGCTCCTAAGCTGGTCTCTCTCTGGAAGATTCTGACCCTGCCCAGACGTAGAGGTGACAAAGCAAATGTGGAGAGAAGCCAGGGGCTCTGACTTCCCATGATTCTGCCTAGCAGCCTAGAGCAGCAAAGGGACTGGCTGCCCAGTACCCTTTGCTTGAGTGCCCCCTCCCTTTCAGCCCCCACTGATGACTCTCCAGCAAGTCCAGAAGGAGATACTCATGGAAATTTTGCTCCTCCTGAGCCATTATGGACTGAGCAGGCGATGAATTTGGCCATAGGGTTTAGCCCATTCAAGCATCCTGCTGACTGTATTTTGATCAGGCTTTACATGGGCCCTGGACGTAGAGTGGAGGCTGGAGCCTGGGGGAGAGAGGGAGTTTATCTCATGCTACTTATATCACAGGGCCAGAAGGGAATTGGGTCCACTGTGCAGAGAGTGGACGACCATTGCAGAGGTTCTGACCATGGGCAACCATTCCCCCATGGACATCTCCCTGAAGGGGTGCCTTCCAGCTGATCCCTAAAGGGTGAACAGCAACTGTCCAGGTGAAGCAGGCTTAAGAAAGAGTTGGCATGGACAGAAACCTAAGGCAGGTCCATTCTAGAAACTGCAAGTTCACGCTGGAGCAGATGTAGCCATATGGGATGAGGCAGAGAGGTCAGCAAGGTTCTGACCCTTGAGAACGCCGGCACTATTATTGCGAAGCTGGAGTACAATTCCACAAACCACACAAAACTTTAACGTTGTGCATCATTTTTACCCGCTGGCCTTCCCTGGGTTGTTAATGTGTGGTTGTGGTGTGCAGCAGGGCTTGCACACTGGAGGTTGTGATGCACACACACACACCCCTGTCTGCAGTGTGCCTGTGACTATCCTCCATAGCAGCATGTGGGCATCTCAGTCAGCAGAGCCGAGGGACTGTGCCTGTCATACTCAGGGGACATGGGGGAGGGGGACGCATGGCTAAGTCCCAGTCTCAGTCTCAAGCTTGCAAGGCTGAAGATTTTCCACTGAGCCCTACCCTAAGCTCATCCCTGAGAGCATGCACAAAGTTTTTGAAGGATGGTCACAGAGACCTTCTCCCAGGTCCAAGGATTCAGTACAAAGCCACCCACATGCTTGGGAACTCAGCTCATCCACCTCCCTGGTGCTCTGCACAGGACTCTCTGTCTCCTGTGATGTGAGCTCAATTCCAGGAAGTTAGAGAAAAAGAGGCATTCCAGGGGGCTGATGCGGGGCTTGCGCCATCCTGCTGGCTGCTTCCCTTGGCTGGCATTTCCCTTCTCAGACAGAGAGGGCTGCCAGCAGCATTGGACTCACCCCTGCCTGGCTTTCCAGCATGAAGTGGGTGACACCAAACACATACCCTCTGGGTCAGAGACTCATTCCTGCAATAACAACAGGAGCCTGAGGGCAATGTGTGCTGAGGGGCTGGTGGGGTCCTGGGTGGCTTTGTCAGCCCTGGCAGAGACAAATACAGAGCATGGAGTATCACAGGTTTCTCAAAAGAAAACTTGTGTCCTGCCCAGAAAGATGGAGGGTGGACGCTGGACATGCTGGAGCCACAGGAGCTCAGCACATGAAAGTCGTTCTCTCTTCTCCTCAGCAGACACCTGCCCTGTCCACTGCCCAAGACCAGTGAGATTCCCACAAGCCCTGGACACCACAGTGCTTCTCTTTCCCCCTAAGGCACTATGCTAGAGCTTATCTAGCCACCTGGATCACGGGATGTATGATCACAAGGATAATGGGCACAGTCTGTGCTCTGTGTGTATGTGTGTGGGGGGGAGGGTGGCTGGGGGGAGAAGGTGAGGGGGAGGAAGTGAGGGGGAGGTACAGGGGGTTGCCTAGTGTGTGAGCAGGTGTGAGGGAGCGATTGATAAGATGGTGGCAGGTACCCGGGGATCATTGCAGGATGCTACTAGTCACTCGTTATTTTGCCAAATTTTCCCTGATGCTCCTTCTTTCTCCCTGGTATTCGCAAGAGAGGGGCTGCGGGTCCCCCACGGATCTGACTGTGAGCCAGGTGAACAGACAAGGCGGCAGCTACCGCCTATGATGAGAGCTATTGCTCCCATTCTGCTTAGAGGCAGGCAGGGCTTTGTTGGGGACCCTCAGAAGAGGGAGGCATGGCCCCCAGACAAAGGTGAGCAGCTCAGGGGCCCAGAGCAATAGGGCAGCGGGTAGAGTGTCTGCCTTGCATACTGGTGACCTGAGTTTAGTCCTGGCATCCCTTATGGTCTCCTGAATATTGCAAGGAGTGATCCCTGAGTGCAGAGCCAGGAATAACATTGGGTGTGGCCCCCGATCAAAAAAAATGATGAAGCAGCTGAGCAGGGTGCACTAACCTTCCCCCACTTCCACCCCCCCACCCCTGGAAAATAAGTTCTTTTTATTTGCAGCAATTACCATGCCTGGCAGCAGCAGGAGGGCAGGTGGGACCGTCCCACTGAACTGGTGGGCTGGGGGGGGGGGGCGCAGCAGCCCCCTGTGAGGGGGGGGCACCTGGAGGAGAGGACAGGATTGGGGTGGGGGTGATCCTAGCAGGGCGGGTTCCCACCATGTTGGGGGTAGGTTTGGGATGGAGGGAGAGGCCAGTAGTCAGTGAGTGGAGGAGGGCTGCCTTCACTTAACTCAGGCGTGGAATTTCCAGCAAATCATATGGCTCTTAGTGGATGGTCAAAGGCCGTGCCAAAGTCCTTCCTACCATGGACTTGTTTCCTAAACCCCCTGTCCTGCATGGGCCATTGTCCAAACATCTCTCTGAGTGGAAAGCTTCCTTTATTTAACTCTTCTTCTTTCTTCTTCTTTTCTTTTTTTTCTTTTGTTTTAAGGAATAAGAAACTTTCAAATTTATTCTGCCATGATGTAACCCAGAGTAAGGTTTCATGCTTTATTATTTCATACCTCTGTTATTAACTTTATTTTTTATCTGAATTTTATTAAAATGCCATGATTTACAAAGTTATTCCTAGCTAGGTTTTTGACAGTGTTCCATCACCAATCCCAGCACCAGTGTCAACTCTTTACTTTTGTTTTTAAATTTATAGATATTTTATTATTTTGTCTTGGGGCCACACCAGAAAATGTTCAGGGCTTACTCCTGGCTATGTACTCAGGAATCACTCCTGGCAGTGCACGGGGACATATGGGATTCCTGGGGTGAAACCCAGATTGGCTGTGTGCAAGGCATCGTCCTACCCATTGTACTATCCCTCTAGCCCCTCTAGCTATTTCTTACAGAAGCTATTCCCAGCAGTGCTGGGGCACCTTGGGTCAGTCCCAGGGATTCTTGGCTTGCTAGTAGGTCTGACAGGGTCAGTGGCTGGATGGGTAGGGTTCAGGGGTAACCAGCTACCTCCCAGCTCTCAGAGCTATTCCTCAGGGTCCTACTTTCTGAGCCTAGGAGTTCTCTCTGCTCTGGCATGGCCTTGTTTCATGCCTCCGTTGCTCGTCACAACCTAACAGCAGCTCAGCTAGAGTCAGTGACCACCTCTTGGGACAAAGAACAGAGAGAATTTAATATAAGGAAATGTTAACGAGATATGAATTTGCTAACCACTGTGTGGCAACAACAAGTTATAAACAAGAAAGTAGTCCTCATAAGAAATCGGAATTGGTTTGAGTAATCGGTCGGGATGGGACATGTGTGCTGAAAGTAGATAAAGGACCAAACACGATAACCTCTCAGTGTCTGTATTGTAAACCATAATGCCCAAAAGTAGAGAGAGAGTATGGGGAATATTGTCTGCCATGGAGGCAGGGGGAGGGTGGGAAAGGGGGAGTATACCGGAGACATTGGTGGTGGGAAATGTACACTGGTGTAGGGATGGGTGTTTGATCATTGTGTGATTGTAACCCAAACATAAAAGCTTGTAACTATCTCACAGTGATTCAATAAAATTGAAGAAACAAAAAAGTAGCTGTCAGTCTTTGGGGTGAAAGAAGAAAGGGACTAAAAGGACTGAAATGTCAAGACTTACAGTAGGGACACTGTGAGGCTGGAACCCAGACATCTGAGTGGGGGCACTGCCGCCTGCTGCCAGGGTCTCAAAGATGCCAGAGGTTGGGGCCAGACCATTAAGAAAGGGAAGAAGAAGGTGCCAGCAAGCTAGTATTTTAGGGTAAGGGTACAAGTGGTTGATTCAGCATGTTTTGGGGAAAATGTATGGTGGGTTTAGCTACTGCTTGTGGAAGGAGCACTCTTCCCATCCCTGCCCCCTGCTAGGAGACAGTTACTGGGGGGACCAGGCTTACAGGAGGAGAAGTAAGCAGAAGCTACTAGGAAGCAAACAATGAGTCCCTTTGACAGCAACCTCTCAACCATCTCTAGCGCTCCCTATTGACAGATCCTTGCAGTGATTTCCAGTGACTTTTATAGAGAGACCGGCACATCTGTCCTCTAATGTCCCCTGCTCAGGACCCAGCTATCCAGGGAGATTTGTCAGCCCAGCCCCATAGAGTGGTAAAGAGAAAGGTATCTTTGAAACCAAGACTGTAATTCAGTGACTGGGATGCTTGTGGGGAGCAAGGTGGGTCACTGGGTTGATGAGAGGGCGGATCTGAAAATCACTGTGGACTCAGAGTCCATGGGTGAACCCAGGTCTACCGCTCCATGGTGGTCCAATTGCCAGTCTCTCCGAGTCCCCATTTGTTCTTCTGGAGAAGGGTCCAGTGAGCCCCGACCTCCCCTCTTGATGGCAGGAAAACATGTAGGGAAGTAAGCGTGAGGCAGGGCTTTGCTCTCTGCTGACTTTAAAGCACGCAGCAGCGAGCAAGTGATAAATACTTTCCGTGGAAGCCTGCGGCAGTCTATTTAGAGCTTTGAGCATCTTAAAGCAGATGTCCCCTCGGAGCCGTCAAGGTTCTCTTTACAGGCACGAAAGTCACAGTGAGGCTTCCCCCACGGAGCGACAACTGTCTGCAAGGAAGCAGCGTCTCTTCCCAGAGACACGTCTTATAGCTGGAGCCTCGGTGGCGGAGTGGGGGGCGGCTGCCCCTGTCCTTGGTTTCCTTCACGCTCCCCACGTCTAATTCTGAAGCACATTTTACAGCTCCGCTGGCACCGTGTGGGTGTCAGAGATGTTGCCGCTTCTCATCTTAATGATGTTTTGCTGTAACAGAGCAGATTCTGCTCCTTGGAGCTCAGCTTGCAGGAGACTAGGTGCCCCAGGGCAAGATGGGGTCTTGGGAGCAGCTTTAGGTATTTGAGGTTGCCACAAGCCAAACTGGGCAGGGCCCAGGGTATACAGGGTTTCCTGTGGAATTTTGTTGAAGATGGTGGGGGGCAACCTTCTCCCCATCCCATCTCAGTGCCAGGGAACAGCTCTGACGTGTGCAATGTACATCCCACCACAGCAGGCGGGCAAGAAAGGCAGATAGACCAGGATTTTATTTTGGGTTTTGGGACCATATACAACCATACTCAGGAGTTCCTTTTAACTTGGTTCTTAGGGTTCACCTGGTACTTCCCGGGGAACCATGTGGTCCTGGGGACCAAGCCCATGACTCCAATGTACAAAGCATAAATTCTAACCCTTTGAGCTATATCTTGTCTCTACATTTGGGATTTTAGTTTAGCTGTTTCTGTCTGGTGTGGGGGCCATATCAGCAGTGACTGGGGCCTATTTCCTGCTCGGAGTTTAGGGTCTGCTCTCAGAGGTGCTTGGGAGACCACGTGGGGCCAAGGATCAAACCCGGGTCTCCTAGAAGCAAAGTGTGTGCTCCAGTCCACTGAGTTCTCTCTCCTTCCCCTGATATGGGTTTTTAAACCTGCCCCAGTTCTCTTCTGGTGAGTATCTTCAGACTGTTCATTTCTAGCTGTGCGCCCCAGTCTCCCCTATAAGAGGCAACATATGCAGACAGGTTGGACTCAGCACCCTTCCTGACACCCCACCTGCTTTCGAAGTCAACCCAGAATCCTGCCTACCTGCTCTGACCAGAGAAAGCAGTGCTCCTGAGCCCTCCCCTACTCCATAGAGACTAGAGGATGACTCGGTGTCTCCCTCACTTCCCCCGAAATAGAACCTTAGCTTAGATACCTGAGGCAGAGTCAGGGCATTCTGTCACCCAGAGTCTGTTTGCTCATTCTAACCTACTGGTTGGCCACCATTTAACGGACTTCGTGGTGGTCTCCAGAACTGGGAGGCATTGCTTTCTACGGGCCAACCTTCAGAAGACTGCAGGCTCCACTCCAAAGAGGACCCTCAGCTTCTCAGGTACTCAACACTTCTTTTTGCCACCTTCTTGGATCTCAATGTGTTGAAACTAGAACCTTTGCTGAGTCTCCTTGGGGTGTCTCATTTGTAAGAGAATTTATAGATTGTAGGGATTCGTATTTATTTAACTGCAGATGAAGGAGGGTGTGTAGTCCTGTAAATACCATCGACTAAGATTTGAATCCTGAGTCTGTCACCTACATGCCTCAGACAGTTTGATTTCTTTCCTTCAATAACTTCCATTTGATTCATCTCTTGCAACCTAAAATTGAAAGGGTTACAGATTGTGCATAAGAACTTGGCATCCCAGTCTCTATGAAAAGATTGCAGTGAGGAGGAGTATTATACAGTATGAGGTGCATGTTAAGTTCTCCATAAAGATCTGTCAAATTGATTCAAGCAGAGGACTGGACATAGGGTCCGAAGGCAATGAGGCTGGAAATCAGGCTTGTTCATTGATAGTTTAAATTTTTAAAAATTTATTCTTTGAAACGATAAGCATTTGCTCATTGCAAAGAACTTACAGACTGTGTGCATGTGTGTGTGTGTGTGTTTATAAAAACATGGGGAGAAGCTTCTCCATAGTCTCACAACTCAATGGTAATGCTTCTTAACACATTCTATTTTCTTCCAATTTGGACTGCATTTTGTAGGTGATGTCATACATAATTTTGTTTCCAATATTTGAACTTGGCACACATACATTTTAGAAACCTACCATTTATTGTTATAAAAATACTATATAAATCATTTAAAATAATGGGGCTGAAGAGATAGTACAGTAGATTAGGCATCTGTCTTGCATATAGCCAATCCAGGTTCAATCCCCAGCACCCCATATGATCCCCTGAGCCCTACCAGGAATGATTCCTAAATATAGAGCAAGGAATAAGCCATGAGAACTGCTGGCTATGACCTCCCCCCAAAAAAGAAACAATCACTTGGAATAATAAAATATTGAAACTTTTAGTATAAATAAAGCCTTATTAGGCTACCTTTTCCCAACCTTTTATACTTTCACTTTTTGTATGTTTCAGATTTCAAGGAAGAGCATTTATCTGTGACAAAAAACGATGTTCTGATGTCCATTTTGGTGACTCCATATTATTCTGCCCTACAGTATACCATCATTTCTTTAATTATATTTTTAATTTTATTTTCTACATAATCAGGATGTTTTAATATTTTTATGAATGCTTTTTTGAGTAGGGTATCTGTGTTTAAGATTGTTTTATTTGGGAAAGGGAATGCAATTTTTATCAGTAATATGAGTTCACATTTTAATGGATTATTCGAGAGTAAGTGTTCTCTCCTGTGAACAAACCTCTGCAGCTAGGCTGTTTCTGAGTTCAGCAATTCTATAGCCTCCCCAAGGATGCAGGGTGGCCACACCCTCATTCAGCTCCTCTGTTTCCTTTAGTGTCTTGTAAGTACACATCAAGGCAGGTGATTTCTATACGATATTGCTCTTTCTTCTTCATAGACAACCAGGGATGTGGTCTATATTACCATTGTACAGACAGGAAGACTGAGGCTCAGCCAGGCCCTTCCCTCAGGGAACACTGTGTGAGAGGTGGAGCTGCTGGGGTCTCAGGCACACTGCTACCAGGGGCAGAAGCCCACATCCCTCTTCCATGTGTCTCTCCACCTTTTTGACTCTAATTTCAAAGCTTTCAATTACAGAGTATTTGAAAGACTAGCACCACATACACCTGTCTTTCTTTCAGGTAGACTCATAAATTTCTAACCATTTGCTTTCTCTCTTCCAGTTAAGAAAATTTGGAACCTTGCACCCTTCTCTTATACATTTTCCCTTGAAATTATATAGATATATATAGAGAGACATAGATAGATAGATAGATAGATAGATAGATAGATAGATAGACGGATAGATAGATCTATAGACTGGCAAAGGTGTACTTCTCATGTATTTCACACCTGGGTCACAACCTCTGGAAACAATACTTCCCCTCCCCACTGCCTGAAACATCTTAAGGGTGATAGTGAAGAAGTTTATTTACTGAGAAAGGGGTATGATAGGCATCAGAGTCTGCTCCAGCATCTTGTGTTCCTGTTTGAGACCTTTCTGAGAGTGGAGAAAGAGAGATGTCATAAAGTACTACAGAGTTGAGTTGTAGCAACCTCCAGTGCAGACTTTGCAGACAGAGATACCTGGGCTGGAATCTCAGCTTCCTCTCAACATGCTGTGTAGTCTCAAATAGGATGCTAAGCTGCATCCTGAATGCAAGATACTGAGCCTCCGTTTCTTCATCTGTACAATGGGAATGCTAATAGAACCCAGAGCCTAAGTGACTGGGAAGATATGAGATGTGGGTCAGTTATGTTGAAGCCTGATTCATTGAGTGTACTCGAGAAATTGGCCCCAGGAATCCTGTTCCTGACTCATTCTTCCTCCCACTTCACCGTGAGTGATGGTCACTGTGATACTTGACTAATAAGCCATGGAGCTAAGATGCACTGTCACGTTCTTCTGATGCTAAACTTGTTACCTCCCAATGAATGAATCGATCAGACCCAGACAAATGGGAGACTAAATCATACCCCAGACGATCAATTTGTTAACTGACAGTTTTATAATAGGAGATGTAATTGCCAGGCAGCCAGCGAGCAGGGTGCCAGTGGGTCAACATGTTCTTCTTCCTCACAGGCTGCCTCTAAAATCCTGAGTCTTTTGCTGGACCATCTGGTACCCCAGCCCATGCAGGTACCCTAGAGAAGGGGGTGCAGTGTTTCATCAGAACTTTGCTCCTAAGTTTCCAAGTGGCCAACTGTTTGCCTAATCTTCTATGGGTTCAGTGTTAATGTGGTCAAAACGGGGTGGTCAGAGCTGAAGGTCCAGGTGAAAGTCTTGGGGATCTTCCAAGGTCAAGTCCAAGGCCTCTTACAGCCAGCCCACCCAGCCATCCCTTCAGCATCAAGAGGGAGATTCACTGTTTGGCCTTTTATAACTTACTTCACTCTATTACTTTATTACTTTCCAAGAGACAGGCAACAGAATAGACTTTGTCTAGATATTGGCCTGGAGAACGTGGGCAGCATGTATTATAGAGTCTGGCTTAAGGTTGGTTTCGCTGCTTTTCAAGAATTGTGAAGGAAAGATTAGCCCTCCTGCATGTCAGGGTCAGCTGGAAGAGTGGATTCCTTCCCCCAGGAACCCCTAACTCAACACTGGCTCCAGGAGACTCCTACTGGAAATCAACCTTAGAGGTTACTTGGGCCAAGATGAGAGCTAAGTTTCCTGGAAGGGCTCCAGTCAGAGGCCTGTCTGAGGAAGATATTTTCCTAACGGGTGTCTTCAGTAATTCCTCAGGATTGCGTCTTCCAGCTGCAGGCAGCCTTCGCACCCTCTACCTCAGGGTGTGTAAACCTCCAGCTCCTGGCAGGAAAAAGGGCCAGGCTTGGCTGGAGTCCAGGTTCAGTCGTGACAGAACGGCAGGGTCTGCTGTGAGCACACTTGTTGGCTTCGAAGCCCATCCGAGCCTTTCTGAGCCATTTCTCACTGGGAAACGTGAACCGTCTTTGCTCTCTGTGAGAGTCATAGAATCCTACCCAGTCTGCAGGGAGCCTGACTGTGTGCCAGGTGTGTGCTCAGCTCTCTGTGTAACACTCTCCTGCCATTTTACAGAACAAGGAAGAGAGAGTTGCAATCCAGCACAGCCCCTCCATGGGCGATGAGGAAACCGAGACTCAGGGCTGCTTGAAACCGTGGCGTGTGTTTGTGGGAGGCTGGAGAACAGCCCCGGGGAGAGATAATACATGATTTATGAATATTGACCTAATGTGCGTTTGTAAAGAACCTCATTAATTCTTTAGGTTCAGTGGAATAGAAAATGAAATCATAGGCATCTAAGGCAGCATCAGGCGGATGTGTAGTATTTCCAATTATTTTGAAAATGAAATTTAGAAATTTTAAAGGCACAGGCAATAGAGAAGCATTTGAGAGTTTCCTGGGTTCAGCATGGTGCCAGGCTCTGCAGAGAGGAGACAGACAAACCATGGTCAGCCCCTGGAGGATACCCTGGACTCTGGAAAGCAAACAGCCATGGGACTTGGTGATCCCTTGGCTGACTAAGTTCACAGAGAAGTGACCATGGCAGGCACTTGAAGGGAAACTAGGAGAGCTTCCTAGAAGAGGACGCAAGTACTTATGAGTCTGATCATGATCTGGTCATTATAACCCCAGAATAAATTCTGTATGATGAAGAAAGCTCCCCAACAGTCAAGAGAGGGCAAACTATATTGTGTAGGTCCCTCTACCATCCTCGCCCCCATACCTAGCTTAGGTGATTTTTTTTCCCTGTCTTCACAACTGGGGCATATTACAACACATGAAAGTTAAGTTTCCTTCCATGAAGACCCATGAGGACACAGCCAGACTCATTTGTTTTTGCATTGTCTGTGGCTTCTTGAATGCTACAGTGATTCCCCACAAGTGGCTGCAACTGAGACTTGGGGCCCACACACCTGAGTGTTCTGATGGAGGCCCTTTATGAGCTCTGCTAAGCACTCTCTGTGCTAAGCAAGTCTTTAGTGGCACCCGCTGCCTTGGCGCATGTGTGTTTTAGACAGTGTGCCCTCTCTCTCCCGAGGTGATGTAGGCATAGGTAGGTGCCTTATGTAGCTGCCTAATCTGAGGATTCAAGAATGAGTTGATGATTCAAAGGGCCCAGTGAGTAGGCAGGGGAGCAGGAGCCAGTTCTGGATGCAACCGGGCCTTTTGAAGCCGAGACCTGCATCCCTGCCAGGCAAGGCCAGTATGGACACTGTGTCTGCCCCCAGCCTGGCAGCGTGTGGTCAGAGGCCAGCTGGCGTTTGAGGTGGGAACCTGTGATCCCAGTGGGGGTGGGAATCATAGCACAGAAATCTTCCATCTGGAGGGTGCAGTGACCTTTAAAGTCCCTTTCAACTCTCTGAGCCATAGCCGTGTGATGTCTGGCCAGTGCCACGGAGGCCTGGGCCTCAAGCCATCTCTAAAGACTTCAGCGATTGATGAGGTGCTGACCTGGCCTCCTTCCCCACACTCCTGCAGGACTCCGGATTGTGTAGTTCTGAGGAGGGGTGGGGAGAAGGTCGGGTCTGTTACTCCAGATGATGGGTCTTTGCAGACTGAGGCAGAACAGCCTCGAGACAGAGAAGAGTGAGATCTGATTCAGTGCCCGTTCTGCTCTGATAGCAGGGTCCCCTCCCACCCCCTCCAAGTCTTAACCTCAGATGACTCCATCCCAATAAAGTGCAGGGTGTCTAGAGTCAGAGATCCAGATTCAGGTCCTGATATAGACACTTTTTTTTTTCTTTTTGGATCATACCCAGCGATACACAGGGATTACTCCTGGCTCTGCACTTTTGCACTCAGGAATTACTCCTGGCAGTGCTCAGGGGACTATATGGGATACTGGGGATGGAACCTAGTTGGCTGCATGCAAGATAAATGCCCAACCCACTCTACTATAGCTCGAGCCCCACAGCCACTTTCAGCTGCAAATCTGGGGAGAGTCTCACAGTGTCCAAGTGGTATTCTGCAAAATGGAAATAATAATAGTAGTTAGCACTTAGGGGTCAAGAAGGTGAAATGAGATGAATCATCTCAAGTACTTAGCACTGGAGGTAGCGTTCAGTGAATGCTGGTGGTGACTAAGTTATACTTAAAGCAATCAGAAGTGGAAAATATTTGTTTAAGAGTCCTTAAAACGCAGAGCATGTGACTTAGTACAAACACAGCCAAATCAATAAAGAAAAATATCAGCCCCTTGATGCCTCCTTTGACTAGAATAGCTTACAAGGCAGCTTCTCTCTCTGGTCCTCCAAATGATTTCAAAGTGAATTTCTTGGATGCATAGATGGAAAAGTCACCCATCTCCATAGTCAACGGATCCTCAGCACTTAGACTACCAGCCATGCCCCAGAACTAGCCTGTTTTCAGGATGTGTGACTTTTTCCTATGAGTGTCTCTGCTTGAGGGATTCCTTCTGTTTCATAAACTCCTATTCATCCTACAAAACCCAGTTCAGATATAACCACTTCCATGTCCTCTTCCCTCACACCCTCAGCAGTTCCTTGTACTACAACTTGTACCTCATACACGTTGCTTATTAGAGTACTTATTCCGTGGTTGTTCAATTCACAGTTGATGTTGGGGTCTTAAAGTCCTATGTAGAGCCTTGCTTAGAGCAGTAGCACTGTAGCACTGTCCTCTCCTTGTTCATCGATTTGCTCGAGCAGGCACCAGTAACGTCTCCATTGTGAGACTTGATGTTACTGTCTTTGGCATATCGAATATGCCATGGGGAGTTTGCCAGCCTCTGCCATGTGGGCGGGATACTCTCGGTAGTTTGCCAGGCTCTCTGAGAGGGACGGAGAAATCAACCCAGGTCAGCTGCATGCAAGGCAGATGCCCTACCCACTGTTCTATTGCTCCAGTCCCACTTAGAGCAATGCTAAGATAAAAGATCCATAAAGTAGTACACTCTGCCTGCAGAATCTGCCTGTCCCCTGCACCAGGAGAAGTGACATCTAGGTCTCCCCTGAGGAGGAGGATGCTCAGAGCTCTCCTTTGATTTTACTTTCCATCTTGATTAAAATTATCTGATGTTTACACCTCTCAGAGGCAGACAGAACTGTGAAAAGCTTGACAGGCTATACCTCAGAGTTCCGCCCTCTCTGGTTCCACGTCTCAACAGATTTCTGAAACTCCTGGAACTTCTGTGCACTGAAGCCAGAACTGCTCCCCATTATCCCCCAGGTGCAGGATAAGCGAGGGTCCTGCACACAGTGGTCATGGGCCCCACCTCCTCTCCTGTCCCATGTGCCACCCCACCCATGTCCGAGTGTCCTGAACTCTTCGCCTCCCTTCTTTTGGCCTGCTCCTTGCACCTTAGATTTTTTTTTTTTTTGCGGGGGGGGGGGGGGGCACACTCGGAAGTGCTCAGGGTTTACTCTTGGCTCTGCACTCAGGGATCACTCCTGGCTGGCTCAGGTGACCAGATGGGGTGCCAGGGATTGAACTTGGATTGGCTACATGCAAGGCAAGCACCCTCCCCACTGCACCATCACTCCGGCCCCTGCAGTCTAAATTTCTGACCCTCTCACCTACCCCCTGAGTGTTGCCCTTCACTGCCAGCAGCACAAACACGCCTGCTCTCTGAGGTTTGTCTCCCCAAAGACCCCATGTGGAGCCCTGTTACAGCTTCCCCAGTCAAGAGAGTCTCTTCCCACCACACCCAGAAGGAAGGTAGCACCTGAATCATGGTCAATGGTGCACATGCCAGGTGGTCCACCTCTGCCAAGGTCTGGTGAGCTCCAGCTTTATTTCCTGTGTTGGGGCATACCTGTGAGCACAATGAGTAGCATTTCCCTGAAAAATTCTTAAGATGCATCTCTATGCTTTGATTTTGCCTCAGACCAGCAGCCAGTGTGACATGAACCCCACCACTCATGTTCCCCTATGCTGTGCCCTGCACACCTGAGGCTGGCTCTGTGGGCAGGTTGCTTGCTGGAAGGCAGAAGTCTTATTCTTCCCAGGAAGCTGAGTCAGCTCAGGGAATAGATGCTGAATTTCAGGAAGCCCTGAAGGGGCTTTCTAGGGTTGGCTGAGGCCTTTGGGATGTCCCCTGTCACATGGCCACCAGTTGCTTGCCATGGCAGTGGAGGATTCACATGTTGCTTGGCATCTTCCTTTCAAACCACCCTATAGCATTCCTTTGTTACCTCCTCGTCTGGAGCACCTCTGCTTAGCAACTTCACTGCCTGTTATCCCGTGTTCACTTATTGCTCATGCGTTTCTTCTCTCCTGTCACTTCCCTTATCTTGTGCCCAAACACATAGACCTTGGGATAGGGGGTCCCTAGAGTAGTAGAAACCCCCCAAGTGCTACCATGCCAGCAAACCTACCATCCTGTGATCTCCCTGGGAACAGTGGCCTTGAGGTTGTGAATATAATGTTGCCTCTTCTGTGTTCCCATTGGTTCTGTGAACCTTCAGGATGCCCCTTTCTCAGGTGGGAAAGTGGAGGCTCAGGGGCAGGAGTAGCAACAGGGAACCCCTCCATCGAGCTGCCACCTCTGGGTCTCTTCCTCCTGTCACCTACAGGAGGCCCCATCTTAGGCAGCATCAACCATATCTCTTCTCACACTTCCAACAGTGGCCGTCTGCTTGGCCCTGGGGCCAGGCTCCCTCTGCAGAGCCTGAGGATCTTGTTCCACTTGGGAGCCCAATTGTCAGCTGCAGGAGAGAAGCAGGATGAAGCAGAGGGTCTTAGGGAGCAGAGGGCCTGGGCCACAGCCAACTCATGGTGAGGTGGCTGATCTCCTCCCCACAAAATCAACACGGACTGCTCTGCCTTGGATGAATGAGTTTGTGACCAAGGGGGATGGGAATATTTTATCCTAGGCCTGAGTGCTGCATTCAGAGAGATTTTCCAGTGTGTAAGGACCATCTCTACTTATGAATGCTCTTCTGCTCAGGCCTCTTGCCGAAAGTGCAGCCCCCAGTGCGGGCTGGATAGAAACAAGCCCCTTGGGCTGCTTCCTTTCACTTTACTGAGCCGGGTGCCTAGCAAGGCAGTGAACTCTGCAGTTGAGCAGAGCTGTGCTGGGGTCTTCCTCTGTCCTTTCCTTGCCACATACCCCTTTCTGAGTTCCCCTCTTTCCCTGCGCATGGAACTTTCTAGCACCTCCCGGCAGTGTGAGAATAGAATGAAAGCTAGTTTGGAAGAAAAAAAAAAAAGAGAGATTGGAACTTACACCCAGAAAAGCAGCACTATGCCTTGCATTCACGTTCGTAGAACATTAATACAACAGCTACTGCAATAATAATTAGTCCTCACAACTATGTTTCTATCACATTGACTTCTCCCTTGCCCACGTCCTGAGACTGGGAGAAGGAAGTGCTTCTGGGGCAGGGGTATTTGATCATGAATTGTGAGGGGGCGGGGGCAGACTCAGTGAGAGCAAGACCCTCCCATATCAGTTGCTCTGACGTCAGACCTGTACCAGGGGGAGAAAGAGGAGTCTCTAGAGATGGGGTGGCAGCTGACATCTGCCACACTGCTGAGAAAGCAAAGAGCAGTCCCAGCACCCAAGTTGTTTACTTGAATTGCATCTTAGCAACTCACCACATCTTCCGCTGGCAAAAGAGGGAGGTAGGGATAAAAAAAAACCTTGACCCTTGACCCCGGAGCCCCAGTGCATCTCTGCCTCTTGTTTCCATAGCGACCGTGACTGAGAGATGGCCTTCACTCACTCATCTGTGGCTTGAGATCCCTGAACAACGCCTGCCTCTGACGTATACACAAGCTAGATGCTCGGAGCAAATCCTCACCCGGGGGAGGGGGCAGCCAAACCAGGGTCCCTGCCCTGCCTCCTCTGCCCACAGCTGTGTGATCTGGGGCTGGAGCCTGTGCTTCTCCCTGGCGGCTCATTTTCCTCTTCTGTAACATGGCTGACACATCCAAGAAGGGAAGGCGGGACCCTCGGAAGGCACCTGAGGTCCTGATGATCAATCAAATGTACTGATGCTGCAGATTTCCCCAATGATAGTGGGCCAGACCCCCTCCGTTTTTTCATCCTTTCCCCAGACCTCCACTTCCTCTGGCCTCCTAGGCCCCAGGTTCTCCCTACTCTGCTCACGTCCTCCTTGGCTCAGGCTGCTGTCACCGTGGGTGCCTTCCCTGTGTTCCTCCTGTCCCCCACGACAGACCTCCCATCCATCTTGGTCAGTTGTGGTCTTTCCCCAGCCTTCTTCTGCTTCTCTCCTGCTGCCCATTCCACACCCAGAGCACTTCCTGTATTTGTTCCTAGCACCCCCTAGCAGGGCCCATTAGGAATTTTTTGTCCTCTTATATGCCCAGCCACACCCCCATTCCCTTCTTGAGTTATATGGGGTGGAAGCGTGGTAGGGGCAGAGTGAAACAGCCCTTCTCGGGCTCTGAGAGGAGCTCGCAGGAGCATAGCTGCTCTGTTCCACCTTGGAAGAACCCCAGACCAGGCTGTCGACTCCCCCTCACCTTCAATCTTTCTCTTCTGCTGTTAGCCACACCCACCCCAATCAGGCTACTCCCCTCCAACATGCCCCCTCTGTCTACTTTTCATGCCTCTGAATTGTTCTCTCTCCTCTGGGCCAGCATAGGTATGAACAGCACCTCTGGGTGAATGGCGTTTCTCAGAACTGCTGCTGGGCTTCTGTCTTTTTGCCTACAGTGGAGAGGAGATTGGTCCTGAGACCTCTGAGTCCACCCAAGTCTTCTGCTTCAGACACAACTGCGGCTGCAGTTTCAAATTTCTTGAGAGCAGGCATCTCCAACCTCTGTTCTCTTGGATCTGGTTTTCTGTGTTCCACAGTGCTGCTGTGGGAGAGTGGGGTCCCTTTAGTGCCATGGTAGTACATGAGGGCAAACCCCAGCGATGCCTGGGCTCTTTTTGCACCACTTCCCCGGTTTGTCTACACAGCTTGCTTGGGGGAGGCCAGAGCACAGAGCCATGACTTCGATTATTTTATTTATTTATTTATTTGGGACTGGAGCGATAGCACAGTGGTAGGGCATTTGCCTTGCACGTAGCCAACATGGCCGACCCGAGTTCGATTCCTCCGCCCCTTTCGGAAAGCCTGGCAAGCTACTAAGAATATCTCGCCCACTTGGCAGAGCCTGGCAAGCTACCCGTGATGTATTCAATATGCCAAACACAGTAACAACAAAGTCTCCAATGGAGACGTTACTGGGCCCGCTCGAGCAAATCGTTGAACACCGGGAGGACAGGACAGTTACATTTATTTATTTATTTTAGAGGCAGGTACTGGACTAAGGGCAAGACACACTCCTTACCCCAGAGCCAACATGCCCTTTTCTGGTCCTGGCTAGTGCTTTTCTTCCAAGGGAGTCTGGTGAAAGGAGAAGAACTCCTGTAGGCACTGCCTGTACCCTCCTCCTGCTCAGCCCTGTGCACTTCACCTGGATCTCTGCCATTAAATACCCTCTGCCTCTTTCCACTCCCTCCACCCATTCTCCACACCCCACGCAGCGCTGTGCATTGCCTGTCCTTGTCTGAACACTGCTGCAGCGGCTCTCGGTTGCACTTCAGGTGAGATTCATGTGTTTCCACCTGTGTCAAGGTGCTGCCAACATTTCTCTCCTTCTCTCTTGGTTTCGGGCACACCCTCCACTCTTCTAGACATGGGCTGCACTGGCTTTTCTTCTGCTTTTCCAGGAAGATGGCCCCTGTGCCTTTGCATCTGCCCTACCCTGCTCTCTGCACCTCTTCCTCATTTCTATCTCAGGTCAGACACCAGCTTTTCTGATGCCTTCGCCAGCTCCCCAGTGGGGTTCTGATCGATGACCTTCAGGCTCACCCTGCTGTAAGTTTTATCGTGATCTCTGCTCCCTCCAGCCTCTAAGTGTGCAAAGGCAGGAGCTGGTGAGCCCCAGGGTGCACTCACCATGATGCTTAGTTGTGCTCAATGTGCTGTTTGTCACACATTGAAAGAAGGAGTGAGCTCTGTCTGTTGTTCATTCTGTACCCACAGTGACTGGTCCTATTCTGGCAGGTTCTGGGTAGGTACAGGTGGCAGATGTTTTAGAGAGTCCCCGACACAGAGGTCATCTTCACTGGCACCCCATGCATAAGTGAGCCAAGCTGTGCCTTTTTGCCTTTACATGGGCCCCTTCCCTACCCTGACAGCTGGACCTGCTTGAAGACAAGGGGCGCTCAATGAATCAGCTGTAGGGATGCTGTGGGCAAGCCCTCAGGGAGCTGCTCTTGACACTGCACGGTGGTCCAGGCACGTTCCCTGTTTCTCCCCGGTCTTCCTGCATGCTCTGGGATCTACATCTCTTAACTTTCCATTGACCAGCAAAGCAGGTGCATCCATGGGAGGTCGTAAAGATACTCCAAGATGGGACAGGGAGTTTTTTTTTTGTTTTTTAGTTTTTGTTTTTGCTTTTTGGGTCATACCCGGTGATACACAGGGGTTACTCCTGGCTCTGCACTCAGTAATTACTCCTGGTGGTGCTCAGGGGACCATATGGGATGCTGGGAATCGAACCTGGGTTGGCTGCATGCAAGGCAAATGCCCTACCTGCTGTGCTATTGCTCCAACCCCTGAGACAGGGAGTTTGATGGAGTATTTGGGATGGGAAAGGTCTCTGAATGGCAGAGGGGCCAAAGAGGAGGAGAAGGAGGATCTCTTTCCTGTCTCAGAAGTGGAGAGCTGGGGCCAGAGAGATAGGATGGCAGACAGGGTGTTTGCCTTGCATGCAATGGACACAGCTTCAATCCCTGGCACCTCCTATGGTATCCCAAGCCCCACCAGGGTTTATCCCTAAGTGCGGAACCAGGAGTAAGATCTGAGCACTTCTGGGTGTGACTCCCACCCTCCCCCCCAAAAAAAGTGGGGACCTCTTAGGAGCTAGACTGGGTTCAGGGTACCCAACAGCAAAGTGGATGACTTCTGGCTCTCTCCTCCCCCCACCCCATGTAGGAAACAGCTGATGGACCATTGGGAATGGGCTGTGGAGAGACTGGGGAGGGTGGCGTGAGCTGCAAGCTGAGCAAGGGGGCGGGCCCCGCAGGAGAAGCCAGAGACAGTGTCCCCTATCCTGCCCAGCCAGGCCTCAGGGTTCTGGCCTGCCACTTTCTCTCTTTCTCCCTTTCAGTCTCTGCTACAGCAAGAAGGAATTGGGAAAGGCCCATTCTCTCCCCTTTTAGGGCTCCCTTCCAAACTCCCACACCTGGGTGGTGTCAGAAGAAGGAAAATATTTTTAGGATTCAGCCAGGAAGTCCCGGGCAACTATTTAAAGTCTGGGTAGAGGAAACCCGTCTGCCCCAGGGGATTAGTCAAAGGAGGCCAGAAAACGGAAAAAGAAACACGAAAGAAGCTCTAAAGATTTTGAGTGTCTAAAGCCGCACCCCAGTTCCCTAAGAAACATTCTTCCTGATATCTGATACCCCCAAATTGCTGGTGATTGAGGGAGCCCAGAAAGCCTGGTTGGCTGGTCCTGAGCCCTAGCATCTACTCAGTTCCCCAAAGCCTACTTCCAACAATCTGTACTAAAGGGAAGAATCTTAAAGCCTGGTTTTATAAAGAACCTTTGCTGAAGAAGGAGGAACATTTGGAAACAAAATGAGCAGTGAGCTTGGGTTGGGGAGGGCGGGAGTGTGGTCTTGCTAAGCCCTGCATCCACCCTTGCCTCCAGCCCTGAGGTTTCCCAAGCACAAGTAGAAACAGCAAGAAGCATCCATGCAGGCAGAAGATGACCTCACTAATGTGACAAATACTCCACGCAGGGAGAGAAAGGCATGCGGGCTTTCACCAGCGCATCCCCCGAGGTTTGGGAAGTGCCAGCCTGTCTTTGGATATATGATCACAGGAGATTTATTTCTTCCATTCCTTTTTCAATATACTCCCAGTTCTCTCTAATGCCTGGGTTGCATTTTGATGCAAACAGAACCAAAAAGCAAACGTGAGCGGGTTCAAAGAGGCCTTTACATGTGGGGGGAGGGGGAGACCCCAGCAGTAGTAGCTGGGCAGGGGTGGGGGTGTCAAGGATCCCTCCTCCCAGGGTTGCAGAGGCAGATGAGAGCCAGACTGGAGAACTCTCTCTCCACTTGAGTGAGGCTGGCTGACGGGGTACAAAGGATAATCCAGTGTTACCTAAGTACTTTCTCACCATAACTGTGACCAACAGCCGGTCTTGCTCCACTGTACAACAAAGGAAAATGAAGGCTCAGAGGGAGAGGTCACAGCTATCTCCTTAATTTTACTTAAACTCATTTTATTTAATGAACATCTAGGCACCCCCAAGCAGTACTCAGGGAGCCTATGGACCATAGTTCTCAGTGGTGCTACTCAGCCATTCAATGTTCAGACCCAACAATTGGGTGCTGTTTAGGTCCATTGGAGCTGGGAAGGGAGGCACAGGAGCCACCCCAGCTGTGCTCAGAGGGTCTTAAAGTGCCAGGGATGAAACTTGAGTCCATGCCCCTAACCTTGAAGCTGTCTCCCCCACCCCCCCCAACCAGCATGCTTCTCACTCCCTGACCCTTGAGGCTGTTGTGGGGGTGGGGGTGGAAGGAGGAGAAAAGGGGCTGGGGGGAAGGGTGTGTGTCCCAAAACACTCTTCTAGGCTTCAGCTCTGCCCTGCCTGGGTCCCTGCAGGGCTTTCCCCAGTGATCTGACCACACTGGGAAGGGCTCCTTGGGCTCCCCGTTTGTCCTGGTCTGACCCAGGTTACTAGACTACAGGATTTGACATCTAAGACCAGGTTCTCAAAGCCCCTTTACTGAGCTCCAGGGTCCTAATGTCTACTTGCCCTTGGACTTAGTGAATCATTGGTCCCTACCCCCACCCTCACCCCCCAAGGAACCCAACCCTGTTCCAGAGCTCACTTGTATTTCCCAGCATCCTTTAGGTTAGGTGCTAAGTGCTGGGCATCCCTGCTCAACTTGGATGTGCTTCTTTCTCCACTCTTAAAAGAGGGAGTGTCACCCCTCTCTAGATCCCTGTCCCCATGGCCAATTCTCCCACTCAGGGGTCTCTCCTCCACAAACATGCCTTGGCCACTGCATGGGGAGAGGGAGAGCTTGTTTAGTGTCTGGGGCTGTTACAGTCCTGGGTAAGTTGACTCTGACATCAGGTTTTTATGCAGTGCATGTTTGACTGCATATTTGATGTGCATGCCATCCCTGTCCTGTCTGAGCTCCAAACATATGTTTTGGGTCAGAGGAAAAGCCTTGTCCCATTTCATAGATAAGAAGCCTGAGGTTTGGACAGGTGAGGCATGCTCAGGACCACACCACCTGTGACTGACAGGGCTGCTTTCATTGTGGGGCCACCTGCCCCGAGACTGGATGAATGACTTACTATTGAAAGGTCCAAAGTGTGCAGGGAGGTGAATGCTCAGGGCCAGGTTCTGCGTTACTGTTGACCAGTTAGTTTCACTCTTTTCCTGGTCCCAGGGTGGCACTGTGGTTAAGAACATAGTCTTGGTGTATGGGGGGGGGTGTCAGGCAGGTGAGGGTATGAACCCTGTGTCTGCCCCTGACAACGTCCAGAGTGTCTCTGTGCCCCTGTCTATGCCAGGTGGAGTCAGATTCTCTGGAGTGCTGGCATATTAGGGGAGCACTTGCTCTGGAGTTTAGCGCAAGCCTTGCTCAGGAGTAGACTGGAATGGCATCATGGTACTGGTTGTTGGCACTGGAATTCACGATTATTCATTACTGTTCCCAGTGGTATATATTATTAATGCATAATACCTTTCCTTAATGATGCTGTTTCTGATCCTTCATCACATGATGGGGATGACAGATGAGTCCTACCGCATCACTCTTACCCTTGCAAGTCTCCGGTCAGGGGAAACCCAGCTAGTTATCAGACCCCCCTGAACAGGATACAGAGGCTAGGAAAGACTATTCTTCCATAGCATACCTGCCTGCTACTGAAGGTTGCCTGCTTATGAGGTGATGGTTGCATGGGTGTTAAAGGATGAGTGTGGGAGTAGAGACAAAAGGAAGGAGTGAAGCATATGGAAAGGAGTGTGGGGTCCGGATTGTCATGGATCATGAGGATACTGGAGGGAAAAGCAAGCCTGTAGGGCTAGAGCTTCAGCTTTGTAGATGGGGCTCAGAGGACCCATGAAAGCTAAAGACTCTTGCAGAATTCCTTGGAGAGTAGACTTAAGGGGGCTCTTGCCGAGGCAGCAGGGATCCATTATCAAGGGAGTTCGGTACCTGCTGGAATCCTTCTAGCACTGTGGGGTGGGGACAGAGGGTCAGTTAGATGTGAAAGGAATATTCTTTTTTTTTTAATTTTTTAAAAATTTTTATTAGTGAGACATCATGAGGTACAGTTGTAGATTTACAAATTTTTGTGCTTGGGTCTCAATTATACAATGATCAAATACCCATCCCTCCACCAGTGCCCTTTCCCACCACCGCGGATCCTAGTATCCCTCCCACCCCCCATCCCCCTCTTCCTACCCTGCCTCTGTGTCAGGGCATTCCCTTTTGTTCTCTTTCTCTTATTGGGTGTTGTGGTTTGCAAAAGAGACAATGGGTGACAATCATGTTTGGTCTATAGTCTATTTTCAGCATGCTTCTCCCATCCCAGGAGGATCCTCCCAACACCCTTTATTTGGTGCTCCCTTCTCTATCTGAGCTCCCTTTTCCCCTAGCATGTGCGGCTGGCCTCCAAGCCATGAAGTAAAATTCCTGGTACTAATCTCGGCCATTCTTGGGTGTTAGTCTCCTATTTTGTTACTTTATGTTCCCCAGATGAACACAATCTTTCTATGTCTATCCCTTTCTTTCTGAGTCGTTTTGCTTAACATGATACTTTCCATGTAGTACCACTTGTATGTAAATTTCATGACTATATCTTTTCTAACAGCTACATAGTACTCCATTGTGTAAATGTACCAAAGTTTCTTTAACCAGTCATCTGTTCTCAGACACTCAGGTTTTTTCCAGATTCTGGCTATTGTAAAGAGTGCTGCAGTGAACAAACAATTGCAGATGTCACTTCGACTATACTTTTTTGCCTCTCTGGGATATATTCCCAGGAGTGGTATTGCTGGGTCAAATGAAAGCTCAATTTCTAATTTTTTGAGAATCATCCATACTGTTTTCCAAAAAGGCTGAACCAGTCGGCATTCCCACCAACAATGAAGGAGGGTCCCTTTCTCGCCACATCTGCACTAGCACCAGTTACTTTTGTTATTGTGCAGGTGTGAAATGATATCTCATTGTGGTTTAGATCTGCATCTCCCTGATGATTAATGATGTGGAGCACTTTCTCATGTGCCTTTTAGCCATTCAGATTTCTTCTTTGAGAAAGTTTCTATTCATTTCATCGCCCCATTTTTTGATGGGGTTGGATGTTTTCTTCTTGTGCAGTTCTACCAGTACTTTGTATATCCTTGATATCAACCCCTTGTCGGATGTGTATTTGGCAAATATCCTGTGAAAGGAATATTCTTGAGGAATAGCAAGGAGACAGAAATTATTGAATGTGTATGTGCATGTATGTATATGGGAGAAAGGGGGGATGGAGGGAGAGAGAGACAGGTGAGAGAGACAGAGGGGGAGAGAAAGAGGGGAGGGAGAGAGAGAGAGAGAGAGAGAGAGAGAGAGAGAGAGAGAGAGAGAGAGAGAGAGAGAGAAAGGAGAGAGGTTCCAGTAGAAAGAAAATAGGAAACAAGGACTTCTAATGTTTTTGCTTTAAAAAAAAAATAGAATAATAGCTTCTACTCAGGGCAACTGTGGACTCAGTGAGACTTACAGGCTCAACTGGCAACAGAGAATTGTCAGCAGCCTGAACATTTTCTCCCCTACAAGTCTCCCTGTTCCCTATGAGATAGGAAAAGTTGTTCTCTGTTCACAGACCCATGCCCTGGGCACCGATCTCCAGCAAGGCCCCCATCCTACTGGGTTTGAACTGCCTCCCTCTCCCAGTGTGTGACCTGGTAGCCTTTCCACTGGACCACAAATCACTTCTGGCCAGAGACTCTGTCTTCTCCACTGTTCCGTGACTGTTCCGTGGCTGGCTGTAGTAAAATGCCTGCTTCACGTAGGAACGTGTGTGCATGTTGGTGAAGTTAAGAGGAAAGGCACGGCTGAGTTAGGACAGCAGGAGAGAAGGCAGGCTGGAGGCGGGGGTTATTCTGGGTGAGCAGGGAGAAGGCGGCTGTAGCCTCAGAGGAACTGGCCCCCAGGAGTTAGGCTGAAGCAATGATTCTTGTTTCCTGAGTCATGTCCTGGGGTCAGAACCACAGAGCAGTCAGTGTGCTTTGGGGCAGTCCAGCTTTCCAGGCCGCCATCACTTCCCCCCTGGGACAGGTCTGATCTGGGGAATAGTCTTGTTCAGCATGTGTGCAGAGGGCAGAAGCTCGGTGGTTGTGCAGAACACCAGCTACAGCGAAGTAGCCATTGATCCGAGAGAATTGAGTGTTTTCTGCTGATGAAAACAAACATGAAGCTGAGCTGCCGGAGGAGCAGCTGCCTCTTCTCCTCTGACTGCCCAAGCAGACTGGGGGTGATGTCAGGGGGGAGTGGGGAGGCCTCCTGCAGCTTAAAGACCCTTTTATGGTAACTTACTGGCATCCCAGGGACTTTGTGAGGATTCTCTGTGTCCTTTTCCCTCTGGTATCATCTGAAAGGCCACAAGGAATATAGAGGGTCACTGGACTGGCAGGTGGGACCTCGGCCTCCCTCCTCCTTTCAACCCTCTGTTTCCCATAAGAACCCCTGGACAGTCCAGCATGCTTGGCTCTCATTGCTATTCTCCTTCCCTGTTGGCTTTGTCCTACCCTCCGGGAGGAGGGGATCCCAGTTGAGATGCAAGAGGAGGTGATTTCCATTGGACTTAATGTGGTGCTTGTTCTGTGTTGCTCGAGGAAGCCTTTCCTAGATGTTGGTGCCAGACATTGAGGTAGGAAAAAAAAAAAAGCTGGGGCAGGAGTTCCCCTGCCTGGAATCCACTGATAGTGGGTAAGAAACAAGAGCTTAGGTGGAAACATGAAGCCAACTGAAGGGGTGGTGGGGCTACTCAGGAAGCAGGGCGGTGACCAGTGACTGCTCTGGGCAAATCTGGGCTGAACCTTTGAGGAGGCGACTTTCCAGGTGGGTCTGAGGGAGAACTGCAGAGGAGCAGCACTCCCTGTGCTCTGCAGGGAAGAGGTGGGCTGGAGAGGAACAAGGCAGAGAAAGGGGAGAGCTAAGGGTGTGGGGGCCAAGGGCCAAGGGCCACTCAAGGTCAAGGGATACAGAGCCTTGACAGCTTGGCAGCTGGGGGAAAAGGTGTTAAGGAACCCTTGAAGGTATTCCAAAGGGGATGTGGAGACTCTAAGTTAGTTCTTCCTTCTCTCTTATTCACACTGAACCTCTACCCAGTCTCAACTGTCCCTTGGATCATGTTGTTCAGCAGATATAGAACTGTAGCACTGTAGTACTGTCCCCCCATTGTTCATTGATTTGCTCGAGCGGGTCCAGTAATGTCTCCATTGTGAGACTTGTTGTTACTGTGTTTGGCATATCGAATACATCATGGGTACCTTACCAGGCTTTGCCTTGTGGGCGAGATACTCTCGGTAGCTTGCCAGGCTCTCCAAGAGGGGTGGAAGAATTGAACCTAGCTTGGCCGGGCTGTCCGCACACAAGGCAAATGCCCTACTGCTGTGTTATTGCTCCAACATTTGACTGCAGATATAGAACACCACCCACAAATGAATCTTCACCTGTTCTGTTGTCCACTTCAAAAAGCTAAACCATGGAACTGGAGAGATGATAGTACAGCCGTTAAAGCATATGTCTTGCATGCTGTCAACCCAGGTTTGATCCTCCTCACCCCTTGTGATGGGTTCTGAGCCCCACCAGGTCCTTGTGTACAGAGCCAGGAGTAAGCCCTGGACACAGCTGGGTATGGCCCCAAAACCAAGCATAAAGCGAAACCTAACATGGGCTGGAGCGATAGCATAGTGGTAGGGCGTTTGCCTTGCAGGCAGCCAATATGGCCAACCCGAGTTCGATTCCTCCGCCCCTCTTGGAGAGCCCGGCAAGCTACCGAGAGTATCTCGCCCGCACGGCAGAGCCTAGCAAGTTCCCCGTGACGCATTCGATATGCCAAACACAGTAACAACAAAGTCTCCAATGGAGATGTTACTGAGCCTGCTCGAGCAAATCGATGATCAACGGGAGGGCTTTTACCTTTACCTTTTAACATGTGAAATGTCCATTTCCTGATTCACTGGCTCCTGTATATCTAGCACATTTCAACATGTGTTATATCAACACGGGATCAATATGAAAATATAAATGAGTTGTTTTACTTTTTTGGTTTGGCTTTTTTTTTTCATCCTTCAAAGTCTAGTAGATATTTTGTACTTAGGGTGCATCTCAGTTCAGACTCACCCATTTCCCAATGCTTATGAACCATATGTGACTGGTGGCTGCCTTCGTGGATGGCAAAGCTCTGAGTTCCCAGGTGGGACCCAGTGGGGATGGAGGAAAGGGGAGAGCTTATCCTGGATCACTGTGGAAAGGTGGCCTCAGCATCAACCCGCTGGTTCCTAGGGACAAACAGCCTGCCTGCTCAGCTCCTTTTTGGAAGTATAGAGAATACAAATTGAGTCAGACAGACTTGCATGACTTGTGTCTAATCGGTTCTGGGACCTTAATAAAGAGCCTTCTTAAAGGTTCTTCTGGAATCCACACCAGCATCGCCTCCCCCCAGACCCGCAGAGTCCAGATGGACAGTCGTGGCCCCGTGCAATTCTGAGCAGCCACTTCCCAGCCCTCCCTGGGAAGGAGACTCTTTCCCAGCTCCCTCCTAGTTAATGAAGAACCATTCATCAAAAGGCTTCTTTTCTCAGATAGCACCTTTGGGCTGCTGGTGGATTGCAGGAGTCTGAGGACCCTTCCAGCTGGCAGTGTGCAGAACAAGACCCAGCATAGTGGGTATCAGCTTAGGGGAACTTGCCTGTTTGCAGGGAGGGAATGACTCTGCTTCCTTTGCACTGGACTGCCTCTCCCCTGCATCAGGCTAGAGGGAGAGAATTGAAAAAAACTATAGAGGAAGCCACCCCCAAACACCAACACACACAGGAAAGGGTGCAGCAAAAGCCAGCCAGGGCTCAGTCACGGGAAAGGGTAGGTAGTGAGATACTTACAGTGCTTCATGGACCATGTGCCTTAGTGCTTCAGGGAAAATGGTGCTTCTGTGCACCACACTGAACATTTTGTATTCTTACAGAGGTGTGGGGTAGGAGTGGAAGCTGTGGTACCCCCACCCCATCCTACCACCCTGAGGTCCAGAGAATTCCTGTCTCAGCCATGTGAGTTACTGGATAGCTAATTCTGAAGCCAACTGAAAGGAGCTCTTTCAAAGAAAGAGCTTCCTATACATGTTATGGAAGTGCAAGGATTTCTAGAAAGTTCCAGGTCGGTAGTAGATCCTTATTATTTACCCATGGTTGTGGGAGCCCAAGGAAACAAACACAAAAGGAAGCCAACAATTTTCCTTCCTAATCAGTCAGGAGATATGACAAACACAGTCAACTTGGAAATGATCCAGGTCTGCTCGATTTGGGGGATGGAAGAAAGTATTACTGACACTCGTGAAACCATTGTTGCTTACGGGAATCCCAGCCCTCCCTTATGCTTTCTTGCTGCCAAGTGTCATAAACTAACTTGAAGCATTGAAGAAGACACCCAGTCAAAATGTCTTCATAGGTAGCACCCATGGGACAGGATTGCTGCCATGGTATTGTCCACCCTGCTTGAAGTTCCTTTTGACCTCAGACCTCTCTGTGACTATTTTCACCAGCAACAGCACCTCTGTTCATTGATATTTTGTGAAGTTTTTTTCTTTTTTCTTGGTTTTAGTCCCTGTAATAATAAGGCACTAAACAGCACCCCCTGAAGCTTCAGCTATTTTAGGCAAAGGCGAGGGAAATACTCGGCACAGCAGGCAGCAGACCTAGAATTGGTTGCATGGTGAATTATTATGAAGTCAGAAAGGTGGGTGCAGGTTCTTTCTCTCTGGGCACAGCTGACTGGGCATAAGGCACTCTGTGCCCTCTCCAGGTGGAACTGACCCCCAGGTGGCTGCCAGAGCTGTCTATGGAGCCTGACCCTGCAGAAGGAGCCTCTGCTGGCTCCGGGTGCCAGGTGCCCGGAGGAGATGCTGGCCTTTGCCTAATGGGGATCTCTGCAGGGAAGCCAGTGTTCTGCACCCCTTCTGAGCCCTGGAAGGTGATGAATGCAAATGGAATCCAGGGCTACTTGGTGAACATTGAATTAACTCTAGAAAATTAACTCAATGAGGTTGGTGAGTGAAATGTAAATGAGCCCAGGCTCAGCAGGCGCCAGGGAAAGGATCACAGTGGGAGAGAGTCAAGTAGGAGGCTGGAAACTTGGGGGTGAGCAATAAGCAAATGTATAAAGGCTTGTAAACAGCTTGGTGAGGAGTGGCTGGGAGCAGAGTTGAGGCCAGCACCGAACTCCAGGGAGTTAAGGAGGGAAGGAGGAGAAGAGTCCTGCTGTTGCGAGGTTCCTGAGACTCTAATGGGGGCGGAGGGGGGGTCTGGGGGAGAGAGGGAGGGCCAGGCACTGAGCATCCAGCAAGGGTCCAAGAGCCCAAGTCTCCTCGTTCTTATGCATCTTTCTTTGAGGCACTGTTTGCTGTTGCAAGGAGCAGAGGCACTGGCAGGCCTGAGTAAGCACTGACAGTGGGTGGCTAGGCTTCCTTTTGTGTTTGTTTCTTTGGGCTCCTACAACCATGAATAACAAGCATCTATTACCTACTTGGAACTTCCTAGAAATTTTTGCACTTCCCTAGCATGTATGGGAAGCTCTTTCTTTTGAAATCCTGGCTCAGTTGGCTTCAGAATTCTCTATACAGCATCTCACGCGGCTAAGACATGAATCCCCTAGACCTCGGGGTGGTAGGATGGGGAGGAGAACCATGGCCTCTATTGATACCCCACACTTCTGTGAGCACACAGAAAGTTGGAAGTAGCAGAATCCCATTCAGTGTGAGTCCAAAGAAACACTGAGTTCCCTGGGGACATCAGGACACATGTTGGAGAAGAGAAGGCTTACAGGAATCCAAGAGCAAATTCCTGAGTGCTAACAAATCTCCCAGAAACTAGGGCCAGACCCAGGGCAAGCGTTGGGACCTCTGACTCTCCTTATCCTTGTCAGTCTTTTCTCTCTCCTGACATCCCCTGATCTCTCTGAAAATCCCAATTGTCCCAGTTCTGACTCTGAGATCCCAAATGCTCCCTGCTAACTCCAGCCCATGAAAACCCCTGCAGACTCCTGTCCGGAACCCATTGTCCAAGAATTCCAAGAGAGAAAAATGCCATCTAGCATTTATCTTTCAGTGAGACTCAGAGCCCTGGTCTGGTTATCTGTTAGTGGGTGATCACCAGTATGGCATGCAGACTGTATGGGGTTGGTGATCACCCCCTGGGCCATGTAGGTAAGAAGCATATGGGAAGAAGTCAGTTCACTCTAGAATCTCCATCCTGGGAGAACTGGGGCAGGGGTGCACATCACTGCACTCACTGCCCCCTTCCACTTTGTTCAGCTCCTTGGGGTGTTCTATCTCTCTGTGAGAAACTCCTGTTGAGCCTCTGTTTCCGGTGGAAAGTGGGGGGTGGACCCCTCTACTATGTTGGGTTTCAGAAGCAGGAGAGAGCTGAAGGGAGGCTGGGGCTTGTGTCTCTGAAACAGTCCAGGTTTCCCCAGAACCAGCCCGGGGTTCCAGCTCCAAAAATACTGATAGTAGCTTATTCCAATTGGAACAAGCTTAAATGCCACAATAAAATGGGATTAAAGCAGGAAATGTCTTTCTGTATGTTTTGCTTCTCCCATGTATTTTTTCTTAGCCCGTTGGTGTGTCCTACTGCTTGCTGCCACTTACTGGTGGATGGCAAATAAGTGTGCAATTAACCGAGTGAGCAGGCGGATGCTATAAAGCGTGGTTGCTTAGCTGTCCGGTCGTGTTTGAGTCTGTCTTCACCTCGGTGTTATCACTATCACTGTGTGGCTTACACCTGACATCCTCACGTTGTGCCCTGACTGTGAGGTGTCAGAGCCAAGACTAGAGCTGCAATGCCAAGACTGTGCCAATTACAAGGCTGGAACAGGGAGTAGAAGGAGTCTCCCTTCTTGAAAGGAGAAGGATGTGGCCATCTTTGAGGTGGGATGGGCAGGGCAGAAGGACAATTCTCTGGATGGTTCACTGATGCCCACCCAGCACAGAGAGACTGGGCAGTGACATCGCCTCTCTGAACCTCGATTTGCCCAACTGTGAACTGGCTCAAGATGCAACTGTGAAACCCCCACTGGTGTCTGCCTGAGGATTGAGTAACCTAGTCCCCACAGAGCATGTGGAGGAGTGTGTAAGTAATGAGAAGAAACGGATGAAATTCTCCATCAAATTAGTTCAAGGATTCTTAAGGCTATTTTCCTTTTTTCCCCTCTTGCCCAGAAAAATTTTAATATGACCACAGTTAGATAAATTAGATACACAAAGTAAACATTTTCTGGTCAAAACTCACAAAGAAATTTTGAAGCAAACTTGTAAGAAGTTTTATAATCCCCACATGCCTTATGTAACCCCATATAAGGATTCAAAATGAATAAATAAAATTAAATTAAAAGCTAGAAATTAGATTGCAACATTTTTGTTTCTGCGAAAGAGAACAAAAATTTTCAGGAGCTCAATCCTCTAAACAAGTGAAGGAGCCCCTGACTTAGAGGATGGTCCCCAAAACCCACAATAAGACCTTCACATTGTCCCTAGAAATATTAGTATTAGAGCCTCTTTGCATCTCAGAAGTTTCCTCACTTGGGGTCACACAAACATTTGGGGAATGTTAATTTTCCAAATACAGACACAGAGCAGTACTCTGAAAGCCAGATGGGTACTCACAGAGCCCCAGGGACCTTGGGAGGGGGAAAATACAGGAGAGAGAGGGGAGAGAGAAGGGAGGGAGAGAGAGAGAGAGAGAGAGAGAGAGAGAGAGAGAGAGAGAGAGAGAGAGAGAATTATCAGGAGCTTGGGTTCCAGATTGGGCAAGGGTCCAGCCAGAGCCCCAGCCCAGAAGGATATGAGCACTGGGCCTATTTCTGGACCTTGAAACCCAAATCATGGACACAAAACAGGGCTGGTCACTAAGGTGAAACAGTGTCAACCCCCTGGCGTGCAGTGTGGGTTCCACAAGCCAACCCCTCTAAGGAGAGGTGGACTGTGGAGACTGGGGTTGGGCTGAGCCAGTTCTGGGTGGAAGAGGGATACAGTGGCTAGCACTGGGCTCCTGGTTCCTGTCCTGTGACTCTGGGATGGAAGTTTGTTCAAAGGCTTATCCTTTGTTCCCTACAGCAAAAAAGGGACAAATTCTGTGTTTCCATCTGTACTTCCTCCTCGAGGAGAGGAAGGGAGGTGACTCTAGAAGAGAGGAAAGGAAGGTACAGCTGGAGTAGCTTTTTAAAAAAAAAATCCTGGGTGGGTAGGGGCTGGAGTTGTAGCGCAGTGGGTAGGGCATTTGCCTTGCACATAGCTGACCCAGATTCGATTCCCAGCATCTCCTATGATTCCCTGAGCACTGCCAGGAGTAATTGCTGAGTGCAGAGCCAGGAGTAACCCTGAGCATCGCTGGGTGTGACCCAAAAAGGAAAAAAAAAACCATGGTGGTGGCTTTGGGGTGTGAACATGACTGCTGGGACTTCTGGAGGTACGAGGAAGTGAGGAGGTACGAGGAAGTGAGGAGAGGTAGCCAATCCCAACCTCAAGAGAGCCTGGAGATTTCAGTCACAAAACCCACTCTGGAGGAGAGAAAGGGAAATTATTCTGGAGCAGAGGAAGGGAAGTACCTCCCAGAGGACCAGTGCTTATCTCCCCTCCCTGTCCAGAAGGAACACTGGGCATTAGATGGAGCCAGGTGAGGCCCATGCAGCTGTGCTTGACTCTGCTTCTGAGCCCTCCAGACCCTTTCCTCTGTAGCTCTGCTGGCTTCTGGGAAAGTCTGAGTCTTCAGCTCTGCAGCAGGGGATTGACTGGAGACACAGCAGAGACAGAGCCAGCCTGGGTCACCCTGGCTGCAAGTCTTTCTGCTCAGCAGGGTACTGAAAACAGGAGTATCGAAGGCTGGGGTGGTGGACTGGAGGTGTGTCTGACTCTTCTGTTGTATCTGAGGTCAGGGGGCACTGGATGAGGAGTGACTATTGGGGCAGGTGTTTGATGGATGTCCCAGCTGGGCCCTTCCTTTCCTCTCTGCCCCGAATCTCCAGTAGAGAGGAATATAGAGTGACAAGGCACTAAATGGCCTCAGACAGGGGCAGCTTTAATAGTCCTGCCAGGAGGATGCAGTCCAAGCAAGGGAATTCAGGGGGGAGTCATCAGCATTCTCCTAGACCCCCGCAGGGAAGCAGACTTGGGGCAAGTGGAGATTGGTCTTTAAGTGCTAGGGAGAGGCTCCCAATAAAAGGCGGTACACGGTGAATTCTTCTGTAGTGTGTCTGCCTTTCCCCCGCCCTCTCATTTATCTGCTCTGTGCTGCCGAGATTGCGTCAGTGTTCCTGCTACACCAGGAGGACTCTAAGTGCCATGTTCCAGATGCTTTCCTATACTAATGGGAAGCAGACACGGGCTCCTGCATCAGCCAGCCCTGCTACAAGCACCGGAGCTTAGGTGTGGCTGCTTGGCTGGTGGTGCTGAGAGTCACCGCTTTCGGTTCTCACAAAGCAGTCCAGAAGTGGGGGTGTGGGGGTGGGACAAGGGTTCCCTCCACCTGTGGTGACAACTTGCATGGACTTTCTAGGTTAGGCAGGCCCATGTTAAAACTATGCTCTCCCCTCAGACCCCACAAACCTGTGTCTCAGGTATTCTAAGAAGGAACAGAGGTCAAGGGGGCAGTGGGGAGGGGAGGGGTGCAGACCCAGCCCTGCTGGAGCACAGGTGGGAGTAGGGCTAGAATCTGAGTCCAGCTCTCTTGGCCTTCAATTGCTGGGCTCACCCTATTAGTGCTGGGGGGTGCAGGAGGCTGCCACTCAAGCTGGAGCAGACACTTTATTGGCAGCCTCACTTCTGTCTCTTGCCCCATCTTTCTTGTCCCCTCAACCCCATCCATCCTTCCTTCCTTCTGCCACCTGCATACCTGGGACATGTGGGTGGCCACAAGAACATGTTTCTCCCTATTTGACCAATAGGAGAAACTCTCTCCAGCCTTCCCTTTCCACCAGGGGCCAGGCAGCCTCCAGGCTCTGTGCAGCCCTGGCTCTGTGCCTCCTCCTTGCAGGAGTCATGTGAAGAAGAAGACTCCCTTCTCCCATGAGGAGTCTGGGGCTAGGCCATTGGAAAGAGCACTTCTGGGCACATGAGTACCTCTGGAGCTAACCATCAGGCTCCTCTTGGGGCTCCCGATGCAAGCTTGAGAAGTCACTGATTGTCTCCGAGCTGGCCCTCGACTTCCTCCATCGAAAAGGAGGCCCCGGGACTGGGTGATGAATACAGTTCCTTCCAACTATATGAGCCCATAAATTCCATACAAATGTGGTTGGGTAGATGGATGGGCTGAGTAGCCTTGGAAACTGAAAATATTTCTCAGGCACGGCCCTCATTCATCAGCCTGTCATCTGCAGGGGGGCCGGCAGGTCTCAGAGAAATGAGTTCCATTTCCTCTCCTGGCACCAAGCTCTGGCCAGCACTTGGGCCTCGCCCACTTTCCAGCTTTAGCTGGTTGATGGTCCTCTAAGCCAAAGAGCTCCCATACTACCCCAGACATCTTGCAGGAGCTCCTCCTCTGTGCTCCTGATGCTGGGATCCTTGTACGATAGTCCAGACCTCTCTTCCAAATGCTCCGGGTGTGGTAGTAGAGCCATGAAAAAGGATCAGGTGTTTGGCATGGGAGAGGGTGGACCCAAGGGGGGTCACCTTCACTGCATCTGCAGTATGGCCTGGAGGTAAGGACCATGATCCTCAGCCAGCTGGGAGTAGAGAATCACAGCTCACCTTTGTAGGTGCTACCAGCATCCTGGATAAGGAAGAGTTTTCTTGTAGCCTCACTCTGTCCCAGTCCTATACTGGTCATTCTCAAGAAGGGATTGCATGAGTCTAGGTGCACACATATTAACATACCCTGGGATTGAGAACTTGACTTTCCCTCTCACTCTCAAGGCACTTTTAGAAAAGCTGATGAAAAGAGCCAAGTGTCAGTTCCTGCCTCTGAACATTGGGGCTGGGGCTTTATATATATATATATATATATATATATATATATATATATATATATATATAGCTATTTTGCAGCATTGGTAAGGAACCAATGAGAAAATCTGTGTGATGTTTGTAGTGTGGTGTCTGATACTTCTCTGTTGTACAATAGCTGTTATTTTATTGTAAATGACATGTGTGAAGAATGCATGCTTCTATGTCCATCTTCCCTGTGTGACTGTTATCTCCAGCATTTCAGACAGTCTGGGGCACGGTTCACTGAACAAAGAAAGGGGGGTTGCTAGTGAATGAGGAATGTGGGACAGTCTTAGCCAAGCAGGGCTATAAAGAAGAGAAAGGGAAGAAAGGAACAAATCCCACTTTACAAGAGGAAAACCAAGATTCAGAGGGTTTAGTGGCATGGCCCAAGATCTACCAGGAGCAAGCCATAGAGCAAAGAATTCAACACAGTTCTGTGTCAGGAAGGTCTAGAAGTGAGCAATTTTCTTCACACCTTGCTGTATGACATCTGTTCCTGCCCATCCAGGCCTCAGTGTCCCCTCCAGTGAGGTGAGAGCCTTTGCTCTCAGAATAAGTTTGCTGAGAGAATGGGAGCCTGTCCGTACTCAGTCTTGAGTCAAGAACATGGGACTGTGTGACTCTTGAATAGCTTGGGTTTGTGGCCTTCAGTGATTCCCAGCCCATTAACAGCTCTGGACAAAGCCTGAGACCTAATTCTAATTCTGTTTTCAGCTTTGCTTTGGTGGGGGTGATGCCCAGCTCTGTTGGCAGAGGGGGTCTGATTGGAGCAAGACAGAGGTGGAGCCCATTTGAGATCGTGCTCATCTCTCTCTCTCTCCCATGAAGGTTCCCTGTAATTAGCTTGTCTTGAGCCATTTATCTTACAGAATCCCCGTTTTGTCAGAGATATATGCCTGGCCATCAGATCTGATCACACAGTGGCAATAATTCCCCATCCAAACTCCAAAGCCCATTTTTGCACAAGGGTCTTTAAGATAATTAAAAGCAAATCTATCATCTACCCTCCTTAAATACCACAGCATCTCCCCGAAATGAGTCAGACCATTCCTCTGTATGGAATTCTCCACATGCATCCCTCCCCCATGCTCCTTCCTAATCCTACCCTCTCTGTCTCCCTAGGTCCCTGCAGAAATCCTGTCTGCTTCCTACTCCATCAGTTCTTCTTTGCCCCACTACCGTATTGACTTTCCCTCTTATCTGGCATTTCTTATACATTGTCCCACCCCTCACCATAGTGTTAATCCTATGAATTACTATTACCAGAACTACTATGAATAGCAATGATGCCCTTGTCTTGTTACTGTTCTCCCACTGATACCATTTTGCCATTCAGTAAGTACAAGGACCAGGACCTCTGTTTTCATTTTTACGTAATCCTTACATCCATCTTTCAAGGTAGATACTGATCTGATACTATCATCCTACCAAAGAGGCTCAGAGAAGAAACTTGGTTCAAGTTACACAGTTAATAGGTAGAAGAGCCTGAGTTCAAACACTTGATCACTTGATCACTTGATATCCTGTTACTCATTGATTTGCTCAAGTGAGCACCAGTAATGTCTCCATGCATCCCTGTTGCGTGCTACCATAGTCCAATGGCATCTGCTCGTTCTAGGAACATGAAGAGCCTCAAACTGATCGTTCAGGGTCTTGATGAAGAAGTCTTACCATCTCGTAGGTGGGCGGCCATGCTATCTTTTGATGTCCCATGGAATCCAGTCGGTAATGGCTCTAGTCCAGCAGTGGTCTCTGAATCTCATTATGTGTCCAGCCCATCTGATTTTTGATGCCTTGGCAAATGAGATGTATCCCTGATTCTTGAGTGCTGACGGAGGTCGGAACTCCAGATTCTTTCTCTCATTTGAGTGAAGCGTGATACTCCAAGTATAGCTCTTTCGATTCCTCTTTGAGAGACCCAAATAGTGTTCTCATCCTGTTTTCGTAGGGCCCAGGTCTCAGAGGTGTTTGTTAATGCAGGAAGAACAGTGGAATCGAAGAGATGTGCTCGGAGCTGGAGGTTCTTCATCCTCTTAGTTATTTCTTCAATGCTCTTGAAGGTGTTCCAAGCCACTCTCTTCCTCCTATGCAACTCAAGTGCCAGGTCATTTGTCATGTTGACTTCTCGACCTAGGTACATGTAACTGTTGCATTTGGAGATGTTCGTTCCGTTGAGAGCAAATGAAACATCAGGAACAAGACTGTTTCTCATGAACATTGTCTTTGTGAGATTCAGCTGTAATCCGACTTTTCCACACTCACGGTCAAAGTTGGTCAGCTTTTGAGTTGCTTGGCTGATGTTTGGTATTATTAGAACGATGTCATAAGCAAAGTGGAGGTGGTGTAGTTGCCAACCATCTATCTTCACTCCCGTTCCTTCCCATTCCAGTCATTGCATGACGTTCTCGAGGGTGGTACTGAAGAGTTCAAACACAGTGAGTGGTTTTTAACTTCATGCCCTCAATTACTCTGTTTTCCTACTCTTTCCAGGCAGTCTTTGGCTTCATGGCACAGAGTACACAGGATGTGACCAAGAAAATAAAAGGGCACATTTTGGGTGAGGAGAGAACATAGGAGTCAGGGGTGCAAGCTTTGTCTGTGCAGAATCCCAGTTCAATCCTCTGACGTCTACCGACTAAGGCACTAATGACCCCCAAGAATCAGCAGGATGACCCTGGTGGACCTCAACATTTGAAGGGTCTGAACAACACCACACCATCAGGCCCAGTAATTGAACTGCTCAGGCCTGTTTAGGTGAGCATCACTGGGAGTGGCCCTGAGTATCTGTAACCCCCCAAAGTGCACAGGTAACATTGACTGAGGTTGATGTTTGGCCAGGTACTGCTATCAAAGTTCATTGAATCACCTCATAAATTCTGGGAGTTAGGGATATAGTCCTCTGATTACTAAAGATGGGTCATGTGAGCTAAAACTAAGCTGATGAGTGAAATCCCCTGGGGACCCCTGCTGTGTGAGAGAGAACTAGAAGGTGATATTTCATGTAGTGTGGGGGTTCTGGGGCATTCGTTTGCAGCAGACCCTATGCCCTTTGTAACAACACTACCCTCTCCCTCAAGCCCTAGTCCTCAGGAGCACCAAGCTGCAGCAGGCTTTGGGGGCAGCTTCCCTTTTGCATCTCAATTTACTCATCATCCGCAAGCAGGAATTGATCCTGGAAAAGTCATAGACCATTCTGACCTCAAGTCCAGCTGGCTCTGCATCTGTACCTTGTTAGCATCCCTGTGAGAAACCCAGGATCTCGAATGGAGATCAGGAGTTCCTGCTATTCTTTCCTCTTCTACCTTCTGAACTCACAGTACCCAGGAACCTACACAGCCTACCCTGCCCAGTGCATGCAGGAATTCTTTCAGAGCTGACAGTGATCACGGGCACCACCCCACCACATGCACCAGAAGATAGCAGAGACAGGCTGTTCATCAGATTCCCAGGGTGGCCTGCTCGGCAGTCAGACTGACACCCAGCTCATCTCCTGTGACCCTGTAGGAACTCTGAGCAGCCTCAATCCCTCCAGCATGACCCATATATGGAATAGCATCTTTCTAAGTGTTTCTTCATTATGCCAGTCTCTCTGGATCAAACTCTTGGTTCTAATGCAGTTTTTGAAAAACTAATGCTATGGCTTAATTCCATTTCTGAATATAGCATCCTATTTTCTATACAAAATACCATAGTCAGGGAAGATAGAATCAACTCTCATTTCTAGGAAATCATTAATTGGCAGTAGTTTCTAACAGTTTCACTTTATTTTTATTTGTTGATTTGATGTGTCCCAGTACAAACTGCTCCTCCAGGCTGATTGTTGATAAGCCATACACAAATTAAAATGAACCTGAAGATTAAAAGAACCTATGGGAGATCTTTAAAAAAAATTTAGCTAAGGGATTATTTTTTAGTACAAAAAAGTAGCAGGTTCTAACTGATGCACATACTTTTTATAGATAAATGCCTACTTAGCACAAATTGAGAAACATTTATCTAGTTGTTGGGCATGCAAGGATAACTCAGACTGGGCTGGGAGATGGCTCAAAGAGCTGTAGGGTATGCTTTGTCTGAGCAAGGCCCAGAATATATGTACAGCCCCCCTTTCCACCTCAAAAGATAATTAAAGTCTCAAACCTTAATAGTTTTGCAGTCTAATTGGGCAAATGAATTATTTATATGATATCTTAAATTTTTTAATCAAAGTGAGAAATCACCATTTAAGACTAAGAGGAGGAAAATATTACATTATTATTATGATTAGTAATTGTAATATAATAAAATATTAGAATAATATTACAATATTATTGATGGGGTTCTTTACCCCCCCAAATATGTGTGGGGCAGAATGATTGGGGAAAAACCACAAAGAATAGACTGAGATTGGGCAGGGAGAGTCAAGGAGAAGGGAACTCCAGGGAAGGAACGAGCGTCAACAAAATCTGTTGTGGGAAGATGTGGAAAAGCATGCAGAGAGTAAATAAAACTAGGAAGAGGGGTTGGGAATAAATGAAGACAGCTCAGTTTTGTGTGTGTGTGTGTGTGTGTGTGTGTGTGTATGTGAGAGAGAAAGAGAAGGAGAGAAAGAGAGAGAGAGAGAGAGAGAGAGAGAAAGAGAGTTTTGACTTACCATGCTTCCCCTTTACTTGATAGAGATTCCTGAATAATTTTAACTGCATTCAGAAAGCATTACATGATTGTGACAATGTGGGAGGAAAAGGGGTTAATTATGTAGGCTTTAGCAAGACCCCCTTTTTAATTAAAAACATTTTGTCATGGTGATTTACAGTTGGGCTGGAGCAATATCACAGCGGGTAAGGGGTTTACCTTGCACTGACGGTGACCACCCAGGTTTGATTCCTCTACCCCTCTTGGAGAGCCTGGCAAGCTCCCTGTGATGTATTTGATATGCCAAAAACAGTAACAACAAGTCTTACAATTTGTTGTAAGTCGTTTCTGGTACCCACTGGAGCAAATTGATAAACAACAGGAGGACAGTGCTACAGACTTACAGTTACAGAGTTATTCATTATTAAGTTTAAGGCGTACAGTATTCCAACACCACTCCCTTCACCAGTGTCAACTTTTTTCTACCAATATCCCCGGTCTCCCTCCCAGCCACTGCCTACCTCTAGTGTGGGTACCTTCCCCCTCCACCATTATCCTAGTGTTCCATTTCCTATCTTATTCCCTCTCCATCCCCATTCCAGTGACAAACTTTCTACTGAAGACAGTTCTGCTCTTTGTTTATGTTGCTTTTGAGGCTTTATTTTTCCCTTGCGAAATTTCTTAGTATGCCACATATAAGAAAGATTCTGTCTGTCCCTCTCCCTCTGGCTAACTTCACTTCTCCTAATACTCTCTATATCCATCCATAGAGCAGCAAATTGCATGACTTTGTCTTATAGAAGTAGAAGAAGGAAGATGAGATACTGGGATCTGGGAAAGTTTGTAGGGACTCTCCAATAGGAGGTAGAGACTCCTCCTTCATCCACCCCTGCCCCCAGGGGTGGCTGGGACTTGAGTGGTATTTAGAATAGGGCAAAAGATGTGGGTGGCTCCAAGATATTGAAAGAACTAGGATTGAGGTGATGGGCCTTGGAAACTGGTTTGGGAGCAAAGGCAGAAAGGAGCGGTTCTCCGGAAAAAGAACCAATTTCCCAGATTTGGGTTGTAACTACTGTTAAGAAGGCAGAGTCGGTGCTGATGTTGACCACAGCCACCTTTGGAAGAAGCCCTTTGGCAGAGGAGCAAGTGAGAAACCTGCATCAGAAAAGTTAAGAACTGAGTGGGGAGCTGATGTCAAGGTGCTGGTCAGAGAACTTTAGAAAGGTAAGTGGATAGAGGCAGGGAAAAAATGCATGGATGTCACCTTGAAGGTGGATGAATTCAAGTATGATGGTAGAAACAGAGTAAGGAGAAGACCGTGAAGAAGGGAAGGTCCCAGGACAGTAACTAAAGGTATCCAGCACTCTGAAATATGGCAGAGGGGTCAGAGATGGAGCAGGGGAAGGGGACCCATTCTTGCATCTGAGATCAGGGAGATAAACCTAAAAGGGGAGTGATGGGGATTCCCCCAGTATACAGACCTCACTCTACCACATTCAGGGCATTCAGGGGCCACTAAGTGGTCATTCCATGATACCACTCCTGTGAATGCTCAAGGGCCACTAAGGACACACTCAACTGTATTTGGAGTCCACTCTGTGAAGTATATACAAGGCAAATTCTCCCCCTTTTCACTCCTTAGCTCCTGCCTCTGATGGATTTTCCTAAAGCAGGGAACTCCTGTTACTGTCCATCTCTTCACAGCCATGATCTCCACTGATACCCTTGTTGGGCCTCACTCTCTCTCTGTATTGTTCCTGAACATTTACACAAACCATTTCCTGTGCAACATTGGGCAACTTCTCCTGGTATTTCAAGGAAATTAACATACTTAGTTTCATGGCCAATGTCCCTGACATCTGGCAGACAGAGTTTAGGGCAGACTTCTGTCCCACAAAAACTCCCCGCCTGAGGTCAACTGTCTTTGGTTACAAGTTCTGGGGTGACTGAAACTAGCTGTAGCAGATCATAGGATGAATTCTATCCACAATGGAGCATGCCCTGAAAAGTGTCTCTCCCTAGGACAGAGAAAAAGGACCACATGTGCCTGCAGGTATTCCTGTGACTGATCATCAAAGATACTTGATAAGCATTCATCTGTTCATGTCCATGAGCCAGGCAGCACCAAAAACCACACTCCCCCCAGCAGACTCAAAATATTCTTTATTTTAATTTTTAAATTATTTTATAATTAAAATAATTTTGATTAATGTAGGAGTACTACTATTTATTCAGTCATTGATTAAACGATTGAATTGGACATGAACTCCAAATTCCATTTTAAAAAAATTTTTAATTGAATATTCATGAGATAGACCATTACAAAGCTGTTCATAATTGGGTTTCAGTCATACAATGACCCAGCACCTATCCCTCTACCAGTGTACATTTCCCACCGCCAATGTCCCCTATTTCCCTACCACCATCACCCAATACCACCCCCCCCCCAGCCTTTCTCTATGGGAGGCACTTTCCTTCTTGCTCTCTCTCTTCCTTTTCCTTTTGTGCATTAATTATGTTTTTCAGTGCAGGTGCTAAGAGGTCATGGTGTTTGTTCAGGGCATTTGGTATTTTTATCAGGATGGTAAGGCTGGAGTAGCTTTTCAGTTGGGTGGCCGCTTTGGGGTATGGATGTGACTGCCGAGGCTTCCTGGAAGTACAGGGAGGTGGGGGGAGGTAGTGACTCAAAATCTTAACTGTTCATGGTACTTTGATGTCAACAAATAGTGCAAGTGTTGAGGAGACAGACCTGCCTGGGTTTATGGACTGACTCTGCCCTGTCTGCAGCACCCTGGGCAAGTGATTGCCGTGCTCTGGTGTATCTGATGACCCTCAATGGCTCTCCATGACTGTCATTTGATTTGCATACTCTGTTTTGCTGTCTGCAGTGGAGGAAGCTCATCATGCAGCCCTAAGGTCCAGGCTATCATTTCTGTTTCTTGATTTTCAGATACTGAGTCTCTCCTAGGAGCAAGAGGTAGGCTTTATCTGGGTGTCTATTGCGTCTGATCTGAAAGGGAACCATAGGCATCCTGGATCCAGATCTACCTGGATGAGTCCCACAGATGCTCTATTCACCCCAGTGAGGCTGGATAACATGACTAGGAAAGATGAGGGCGTTAACCACCTCCTTCTGGTTAAACTTTTAGCAAGAGACCAAGAGAAGACACCAAATAGATCACTTGCCTCTCTGGCCTATAGGAAGAAGTCATAGGTGCCTTTCTATATTTTCCTGTCCCCTTGAGCCACCAGCTGTGTTTCTTCATGAGTATGGATATCTCTGTGGACACTGTCTCTTATTCTCTTCCTTATTTCTTTATCTATTCTTCCTGCAGTTCTGCTTTCCCTAGCAGAGTGTTAGTAAGCAAGCTTTAACTCACAGTCTCTGATTTATGGGGAACTTACCCCCATCTCTTAACTTTGGTTTTATTATTTTGTTTGTTTGTTTTTGGGGGGCTACACCCAGTAGTTCTTGGGGCTCACTCCTGAAGGGCCTAGGGTCACCATATAGGGGGTTGTGTGCAAGTTGTGTGCAAGTCAGGTGCCTTACCCACTGTACTGCCTTTGGGCTGATTGTCTTATTTTTTAACTAGACTGTTATAAAGCTACTGGTGCCAATCTCACAGGATTCTGAGCAAATTTAAATGATATCATTTGTATTAAAGACCTAGCCTGGAGTGGCATATTGGAGGTATCCTCCAAATGTGAAATGTGCCGTTGACAACAATGAAAGTTATCATCTGGGGAGTGTCTGCTGTATGCCTAACATTTGATCATGTCATTTACATTGTTTTTGACAACAAAAATAAATTAAGGATGGGGAATATAAATGTACTTTTAAACGATAAATCTGAAGCAGTATCTCTGTGCAGCGTATTTGGGACTCTAGTCTAATAATTAAGAACAGACATGAGGTGTCACATTTGAAGATAGAATTAGATGTCAGATGAGTTAGAATTTTGTGGGTTGGGTAAGTGGTAAGAATTCCCCAGAATCTACTTTATCATAGAAAAAGATCCAGGGACTGAAGAGATAGTACTGTGAGCAAGCCCCCTCCCTTGCCCATGGCCAACCTGGATTTGATCCCTAGCACTCCATTTGGTCCCTGGAGCACACAGTATGAATGGCCCTTGAATGCAGAGCCAGGAGTAAGCCCTGAGCACTGCAAGATCTTTCCAGCAAAAATTAATATATCAAAATAATTCACATGGCTAGGGGGAGGTTTTCCCATCTTTGGGGCTTTTTTTTTCTTTTTGGGTCACACCCAGTGATGTTCGGAGGTTGCTCCTGACTCTGCACTCAGGAGTTACTCCTGGTGGTGCTTGTGGAACCATATGGGATGCTGGGTAACGAATCCAGGTCAGCTGTGTGCAAGGCAAACACTTTACCAGCTGTACTATCACTCAGGCCTCAAGTCTTCCCTCTTTTGATGCCATAGGAAATGTAAGAAAGAGGAAGAGTCAACAAAAGTCTCTTGGTGAGGAACTAAAACTAAATTACATTTTATTTGGGCATGGGGTTACACCTGGCAGTGTTCAGTGCTTACTCTTAGCTCTACATTCAGAAATCACTCCTGGCAATGCTCAGGGAACTATATGGGGTACTGGGGATTGAACCTGGATTGTCTGGCTGCATGCAAGGCAAATGCCCTACCAGCTTTACTATTATTCCAGTCCCTAAATCTCATTTCATTAGTCACTAAATGGGCTTGCCGTGAGCTAGCCATAGTAATTGCAGCATTAAGCCAATTTGGTTTTAAAAATATGTTAATGTTGTGTTGTCATCTAAGCAGAATACATTTTGAGAAAATAGCAGAACATTTATGGAAAAACTTCTCTGTGCTGAATATGAAGCTAAGCTTTTTGCGTATTTTATAGTATTCCATCCTTTCATATACTTGCATGGGCCAAATCATCTTGCTTCCCACAAATTCAGATAAAGAACTTTAGAAATATCTGAGAATTGGTAGAAACTGGGTATGAGGGGGGCTTTTGATTTGCTTCATCTCCCTGAAAGTAGTGTAATTATGAAATAATTTATAAAGTGGGTTATGGTCACTGGGGCTTCTGTTAATTGCCTAAAGTTGGAGGTTTCCACAATGCTTGCCCAGGACCTCTGGGGAGGAACCCTGGCAGGGCAGAGGGGTCTTAGTTGGCACTCTGGATCTCCCACCCCTGATTTCAGTAGAGAAAGATGTACTCAAGCATTTAACAAATGAAATCCCCTATTGAGTTTTACTGGAATACAATGTTCCACGGTTTCCAATATTGTAAATGATGGGCAGGACACAGTATTCCTTTGACAAATAGAAATGTTGGCTAGCCTGAGAATACATGAAGCCCTGGTTTAGGAAGGATCTCATGGCTTGTGCCAAAGGCAAGCTGAGAGTGTACTAAAGGCCTAGATCTGTGTAAAGGGCTGTACCTCACCATATCTGTTTTACTCTCTCCTAGGTATTCACTGGGCATACGTACATGAAGACCACATTTCCTAGCTCCCTCTGTAAATAGGCAGGGCCATCCACAGAGGTCAGCCAACAGATGTCAGCAGGAGGGCCCAGATTCTCAAGGATTTAGGCTGTCTTTCCCTGAACTTGAACTCAAGGGAGTCTTCCCTGAGCTTGAACTTGAATTAGGCTTCCTAGTTCGGTTTTCATGATGGGGTGCTGATACTGTTTCTCTCAGTCAGCCTCCTTCTTAGTTCATTGGTTGATAGAGGGTCCTCATCCAAACTTTAGCTTTTTATCTTTGTATGGTTAAGTAAGGTGTTGGAGCGATAGCAGGGCGTTTGCCTTGCTCGCAGCTGACCTGGGTTCGATTTCTCTGCCCCTCTAGAGACCCTAGCAAACTACTGAGAGTATTCCGCCCGCATGGCAAAGCCTGGCAAGCTACCCGTGGCGTATTCGATATGCCAAAAACAGTAACAAGTCTCACAGTGGAGATGTTACTGGTGCCCGCTTGAGAAAATTGATGAGCAACGGGAGGACAACTTTACTTTGTTGTTTTTGTTTGTCTACTTTACTTTGTTAAGTAAAACAAAGCACCTTTACCTTCCTTGCTTCACTCTTTCTCACAGGGATCCTTTTTTGTTGTTTCCAGCATGAAAAGTCAGCCTCACAAGAAGGCAGCCTACACACAGGCACATAGGCAGGGTTTGGAAGCGGCAGAGTCTCCATGATTCTACTGTGGTTGGACTGGCCTAGAAATTAAGATGCCACACTTTGTTGCTCCCTTTACTGTGCTATCTCCATCATCTCTGTTGGAGCATGGCCTGATCTAAAGTCCCTCTTCCCCCTATAGCACTAAGGAAGCCTGGATAACTCCCCTTCCCTGTGATTATCTCTGCCATAACTTGATGAGTGCTCATTTGTGCTGGCCACACACCATGCTGTGTGCTAGCTATTAGACAGGCCCTTGTTGGGGAACATTTTTCCCCATCATGCCCAGACATGTTGTGCAATGGGTTCAGGCAGATGAGGGGCAAAGGATGACAGGTGTGCAGAGAAACCACTCCAGGAGACAGCTGATAGCTGCTCACTTTATAGCCAAATACACACATATTTTATAGGGGGTCTTGGCTTAAGAGGATGGCCCAGTCACATAAAGTTTAGCATTACTGACCTATCACCTTTCCAACTCTGCTTTGCCCTGGCCCAATTCCATTTAAGCATAGATGCTGCAGTTAGGTGACAATTCTTGGGTGAAATGGGTGAGACTAAAGGCCAGATAACTGCGTCTTATAAAATGCACCCAGACACTCCCTACTGGGTCACTATGCAGGGACAGATCTTATCTGCTCTGGCACCTATTGCCATGCTCCATAGGCCCTGGCGTGAAAAACAGATAATCTGTTTCCTGCCCTCAAGGAGTTTACAGTCTGGAGAGAAAAACTGGCCATTGGAAATAGTGGCCCCTTTTCTGAAAGAAAGACGTGAGGGTCTGTGAGGAAGAGGGTCCATCTTGGGGCTGAGATGGTGGCATCGTTTTGGTGGTAGAGATGGAGAGATAAAAGGGCTCTCAAGGCAGAGGCCATTCTGTGATAGATATAGTGATATCAAGCAGGTTTGTGTCCACACACTGGCAGGGCTTCTCCTGAGCACTATCACTTTGGGCTGACTGTTTAATGTCTCTCAGCCTGGCAGGTCATCACACCTATCCCTTCTGTTCCCTGCACTGTGCACACCTGTGCGGAGGCTGCAGTAAGGGGATCCCTTGTTACTTTTGAACATCTATATCAGTGTTGCCCCAAAAGGGATGCCCAAAAAGCGGGTGGTGGTGTTACTAGCCTCAGGTACAACTGGGGGCCTGCTTTCTGTTATTCACTTAAAGAAAGTCTATTTCTGGGTGGGGGAGAGGTATTGATGAGCTTTTTGGAGGGGTCTTTTTTTTTGCTTTTTGGGTCACACCCAGTGATGCAAAGGGGTTACTCCTGGCTCATGCACTCAGGAATTACTCCTGGCAGTGCTTGGGGGACCATATGGATGCTGAGAATCGAACCTGAGTAGGCCATGCGCAAGGCAAATGCCCAGCCCCTGGGATTTTTTTTTTAGGTGAGCAAGATATTTTTATTTATTTTATTTTTTATTATTTTTTTTATTAGTGAAACACCATGAGGTACAGTTATAGACTTATAAATTTTTGTGCTTGGGTTTCAGTTATACAATGATAAAGTACCCATCCTTCTACCAACGCCCATTCTCCACCACCACGGGTCCCAACATCCCTCCCACCCCTCATCCCCCCCATCCCACCCTGCTTCTGTGTCAGGGCATTCCCTTTTGTTTTTAAGAAAGGAGCAGTACATCAAATAAGTGTGGAACTCTCCAATCTTTGTGAGAGACTCAGGAACATCAGTTCTCAGCTTCTTTACCAACCTGTGAACGGTCTCTGCTCCTTGGGCTGCTGTTGAACAAATAAATGACCGTCTTGAATAGTGTTCCTCAACCCTTTTCTTACATGGTCCCCTTCCTACCTTGATCCCCTCCTGTGACCCTCTTCTCTCCTCTCCTACCAGTTGATCTCATGCAATGGTCTCCTATTGATACAGTTTTTACCTGTGGCTTATTGACATAGCCCCTCCCCCCCTCCCAGAATTAAGGAATTCTGGTGTAGTACATGGATGATCACGGACACAGAGGTTGCTGCTGCCTTATATCCTTTCTGTATCCTGGGCTTGAAATAGCCCTGGCAGCTCCAAAGTCATCAGAGTAAGAGTAACAACAACAGCATTGACTGGTGGCTCTTCTTCTGTTCCCAACTTGGCCTCAGCCCTTTCTAGCATTAACTTGGGCAACACTCAGAGTCATTCTTTTTTTTTTTTTTGGCTTTTTGGGTCACACCCAGCAATGCACAGGGGTTACTCCTGGCTCTGCACTCAGGAATCATTCCCGGCAGTGCTCAGGGGACCATATGGGATGCTGGGAATCAAACCCAGGTTGGACATGTGCAAGGCAAACTCCCTACCCACTGTGCTATCGCTCCAGCCCCTCAGAGTCATTCTTAGGTGGCTGAGTTCGCTCATCTAGCACGGAGGGAACAGAGGCACAGAGTGAGCGAAGAGCTTTCACACAGATGTGTGCAGGTGGAGGAGGCAGGCTGACATCCTGAGCACCCAGCTCTAGAGTTTCTGCATTGTCCTGCCTCTGCAGTGGATCAGAGACACCTGCGCTGCCTGGCAAAGAATGTCTGTGGGCAGCTAGGCCTGGAGCCTGGGTCTGCCCCGGGGAATGGCATCTGCAGTGCCTCTTTTGGCTTGTGGCCTGATTAAGGTAGAGGTTCTCAAGTGGTGTCATAATTTCCAGAAATGCAGCCTCCCCAACCAGGTCAGAATCATTTCCACAGTAGTATCTGATTAGCAGTGCACAAATGGAGAAGGGAAATAGAATTAAATCTTTCTCCTCTCTATTGTCTTAATGGACCCTCGCCGGGGTGTCCAGTTACACAGCATGTGTGTGTCTGAGCAGAAGCAAAACATCTCCTCCCAAGCTCGTACACCCACGTTTCTCCCGCAGGTCAGGTGCTCCACACCCCAGGATCTGCCTCTGCCTTGGGTGGCTTCTGCTCTCTCCTCTCCAACTTCGTCTCTTATTAAAACACCTTCACCCGAAGGCATTCGTGAGATGAGATGAATGCCTGCCAACTCACCCTGGGAAGCTGAACGGCTTCAAATTGCTTCTTTTATTATTTATTTTTTTTAAGTATATGTTATTTGGAATGGAGCATGGCCTCACCTGGTCCTTATGGGCCTGCTGTTCTGGGATATTTGTTAGAAATGCTGGGAAAGGAAGCCGTCTTACAAACCCCCAGCTCCTCTTGTTACAGAAATTGTAATAAATGGCTAGGAGCGCCGGCACCACTGCTATTGTCTTGATTAATGTTTCCCCAAGTGTGGGGAGACATCGCCTGTTGCAGCCCATCCCAATTATCCAATTATGTAAGGAGGACAGCATGGGAGACTGTCCGGGAGACAAACCATGCCTGCAGCTCTGTCAACGTGGTGGCCTGACCTCCCTTTCAGCAGTGGATATTGCGTTCTTTCCAGGAGCTCAAACTGATCCACAGCAACAGGAACAACTCAAGGAGCAACCAGAGACCTGCCAGAAAGCAGTGGGGGTCAAAGGAAGGAAGAAGCAGGGAGGGGACTAGAAGGACCAGGACACTACTAGGGAATGTCACAGTCTGAAAATTAAAAAGGCGTTTGTTGAGAGCCTATGGGGCTTTTAACTCTGGGTTAGGGTTCCAATACAGAAAAGGGTATGAATCCAAAGACCTGGATCTCAATGCTCGATTACAGTTATTTGCTAAGGACAGTGAGACTCTTTGGGACTCAGTTGTCCAATCAGTAAAATGAACCCATAATGCATCTTATACATGGTCGTTAGCAGTGGAATTCAGTTAAATCAACATCACTCAACTGGAAGTTGTTGCAGGCTGTGATCGTGATTGTATGTTTCAAGGAATTTGAAATGCACAACCATTTCACAGGGGGCTGGGTCAGGTACTGAAAATTACTATTGATGGAGTGAGTTCAACATCCTCCATCTCTTCCTTCTTTCTTCTCTCCTCTTATACCATCTCTCCCCTGCTCTGATTTTCTCTATGTAGTTTTCTTAATTCATATCTCTCTGCCTCTCTTTGTTCATGGCAGGAAATAGACACTACAGTTTGATGTCCTGGGCCCCTATCTGTATCAATACAAATTTCACAGTTACTGGAAATTTTTGAGTCTGAATCACAAATACCCAAGGGAAGAGTGTGGTTAGGCCAACTTCAATCAGGGGATGAGACAAGACAGTGTGGCCTTGAAGTCAGTGATGCTCAGATAGGTAGACTTTCCCAGAGGAGGTGGCAGGCAGAGGGGACAGAAAGCAGCTCTGCACATAGGGCTTCTCTGTGAAGCAAGCAGAGTAATGAAGACCACTCAGCATTGCTCATGAGAACTTAGTTTCAGCAAGTACTGACATAAGGCACTACAAAGAAACTTTAAGTTCAATATGAGGGATAGGACAGATGCATATAAATACTGTCTACACAGCACCTTGCATGAAGCAGAGGGGCACCATTTGCATATTTGCAAGGATTGCCTTTGACTCCAGAGTGTCTGGCTGATGGTCAATAAATGCTGGTGAGAGTGGGCAGCACAAGAAGGATGGGATTAAGCAAGGGGCCACAATTAAATGTCCATGCAGACTTAAATGCTCAATCTTTAAGGCATACTTGGAAAACATTGTAATGACTCATGAGCTTCATGATGTGGTCTGGTGACTCAGCGTAAGCAGAAGGTTGATGGAAGAGACAGATCCCCACATTTCCTCAGAACATCTGCACTCTGGGGAGGCAGCAGGAGAGAGGGAAATAGTGCAGACAAGCAGGCAGTCTGCTGGCATCTGGGAGTCGAGCTGAGCCTAGTCTGTGCATTCATGCTGGGGAGCCACACACAAGAGTGAGTGACAGTCACAGTGGGAAGAAATACTCCATGACTGAGCCCATTGAAGGGCAGGCAGAGATGATCAGATGAGTCAGGGAACCCCTAAAGGCAATTGCTACATAAGGCTGCTGGCCCTACCTTCTCTAACTCTGCCTGGTTGCAACTTTTAATTCTGTCCCATTCCTGGGTTAAATACAACAAACAGGGTCTGGGAGATAGTACAGGAGGTAAGACACTTGCCTTGTATGCAGCTGCCTCAGCTGCAGCCCTGGTTCAATTCTTGGAACCTCATGTGCTCAGGTCAGTAGCACCTCCAGTGTAGGCATGGTCCAGAAACTGTGTGATTTGAATTGTAGGACTGGCCAGCCAAGACAGTTAGTCTGTCCATTGCCCTACTATGTGCCAAATAACCTCTCTGTCTCATAAGTTTGTTTGGATGCCATGATCACAGACTGAAGGCAGATCTGTTCTCATCTAAGTGACACGAGACCTTGAGACACAGGTTCTCGAAGACTCCTACATCCCTGCTGTCCATAGGAGAGGGGCTGAGAGATTCAGTCTCACAAGAGAATCAGGAGATGCCTCTTCAGAACAGTGTAGGCTCAGAATGCCAAGACCATTTCAAGATCACCCAGAATGTTCAAGGGGCAATGTGTGGCAGGTTTACTTGGGGGAGGCTTTGACTTCCGTGGGCTTACATTTCAAGAGACCCCAGGGCTCCTAGCTCAGAGACATCCCGGGGGAACCTGGCAGGGTGGTATCAGCTAAGTGCCAGCTTTCTTGAAGGTCAGTCTGACACCTCCAGATCCTTTCTGGGTCTCCCTCTCCTGGTAGACTGACTTCTTAGTCCAGCAGCATGATGTGGACTAAGCACACAGCGTGGCATTAGCACACAGCAGTGACTTCACCCTAGTCCTCTTCACCATTGATTAATTGCATATTGAGGAGTGGGGCAGGGAGAGAGCATATTAGTTTGGGCCACACCCAGCAGTACTCAGGGTTTACTCCTGACTGCACTCAGGTATCACTTCCGGTGAGGCTTAGAGAACCATATACAGTTCCAGAGATTGAACATGGGTTGGCTGCTTGCCAGGCAACTGCCCTACCTGCTGGCTCTGTCATTGCAGATATTGAGAGTGGATGGATTCCTCTCTCTGCATGTTCAAATCTCACATTAGCATTTCATTCTATCCAGCATGCTGCCTTTACATGTTATCTGTCCTCTACCAGCCCCTGCTGGAGTTCATGCACCGAGCACTCCTTATCTCTGCCAGCATAGAAGGCTGAAGCAGGATGCTGAGGAAGCGTAAGGAAGCGGAAGAACATTGCCAGGGCTGGTGGGTAGCTCAAGCCATTGATAAGTGAGAATTTTCTGGTTGTCCAATGTCAGAATTTCCAGTGTGATGTGAAAGCAGTTATGTCTACCCCAGGTCTTCTGAGCCAGGACTTGTCCTAGTGGCTGCTCAGTGCCTGGGAGGTCCCTCGTCATTCAGAAAGGAAGACCAGGACCTTTAGAATCTGCTCTGTGGGAATTTGGCCCCAGCTTTAGTAGCTAAAAACCCATTTCTAACTTAATAATTAGGAAACTATTTAATAGGAAAACATTTACCTGCCAGGATTCTTGGTTACTTAAAAAGAGAAATGTTTATCATTACCTCCCAGTGGGGGGAGAAATCTCTTTAATAAGAGAGCTCCAGCAAATCCCCCAGGATGTGGAACTACTCCATCCAGGTAACTGTTTCCATCTCCACAGGAACCAGTTTTGACCTGTTTGGTGCTTGAATCCTGTGTACGGTTGGTGGTCATTCATCTTTCTGTAATTCTTGGTCCAACCCAAGTTTCTCAAACCAGCAGAAGATTTCAAAATTACTTGGACCAGCAGCTACAAGCTTTGTGCTTCTCTGTCATCCTGACTTGCAAGGATATTGTTCTGACAGAGCTGAGACCAAAGAAGACACAATGGCACAGCTCCTGAGTTACTTTGGGAAGAGATCACCATAGCAACGGAGCCCCGAAGAGTCGGGAGGCCTTTGCTTGAGATGGCGTCGGCTGAGACCTACCTGTAGGCTGTGGTGCGTCCCTCAGGTGGTTCCAACTCTTCATGGCCACTGGCCTGAAAGGCATCAGTCACAGAGAGAGTGGAAGGGTGGGGCACCAGATAAACTTGTGTCTCCAGAGCCCCCTAAACTTACACTTATTACCAATAGCACCCCTCTGGGATAGATTAGTGATTCCCAACCCTGTGTGCTAAGGAAGTTAGGAAGCAGTGCTGCCTCAGAACAGTTCATTTGGAATCTCTGGGGATGGGGACCAGAGAGCTCTGTTTTCAAGCTCCTAGAAGATTCCACAATGCAGTCAGAATGGAGAGCTCAACCCCAGCGCTTCTCAGATTTTATCTTATTTATTTTTTGTTTGGGGCCACATTCGGTGATGCTCAGGGGTTACTCCTGGCTCTGCACTCAGGAATCACTCTTGGTGGGACTTAGAGAACTATGTGGGATGCCGAGGATCGAACCTGGGTCGACTCTGTGGGAAGCAAGTGCCCTACCCACTGTACTATCTTTCTCTGGCTCTGCTTCTCAGATCTTACTGTGACTCCACATAACTTGGGGATCTGATGTGAGGTTCAAAGTCTGAGTGCAGCCCACGATTCTGAATCTCTGATGATCTAGAAGCACCAGTAAGTATCTGGGCTCGGAGTTTTCCTTCTCAAGGGGGCTGTAGTTACTGCACCCCTCCAGCAGTCAGTCCCTCAGGGCCAGCTGTGAACAGGTGAAGCCTTGCCAGCTTGAGCTCCTCGCCTGAGCAAGCTCAGCATTGAGCCCCCTCCTCTGAGTCTCACCCACTAGCTAGTGTTTTGGAAACTGTAATCTCAGCTCATGCCCAAACCTCTGGTTTGAATAATTCAGCTTTCCTGTTCCCAAATGTCATCATCTACCCAAACTGGTGGTATCCATAGAACTCTGGGAAGCAAATAGCAAATTCTTTCTTGTTTAAACTGGGACATTCTGGACTAACCAAATTCAAAATTCGAATCTTTTTTTCCCTCCTGTCCAACAGAATCAATCAGATTCTTGAAGATGCAAAGATGCATTCTGAAATATAAAGCATGTAGTGCTTCCCAAATCTATTAGACAACAAAATACTTTCTTTGTGGGGCACCTAATAGCATTTCATGGACCTAGTGAGTTCCAAAACCCATTTTGGAAAACTGCTGCTTTAGATTTATTTCTGCTAAGCAGAGAGCGAGATTAGTATGGAGATTGCTGGTTGGAATTTTCTATCAGCATGCAAGAAAGGAGAACCCTCCACGGACCATCATAAATTGTTCATGTGTCTGCAGCCATGAGAGAGAAAGACAGAGCTTGAGAAAGAGATGGTCAAAGGTGCTAATTTGCCATGATTTTGAGAAATAAGGGGGATAATTTTTATGGCTGCTGGAAAGGAATAAATTGCTGCTACAGTGTTTATGGCACCGAGGAGAAAGGTGGAAACTGAAATATTCTTGCAAAGTCAAAGGTCTCGGGAAATGGGCCAGAGGAATGGATGCTGCTCTGGCGAGGATATAATTTTCTTTGTTCATATTTATTATCTTTGAAATAAAAAGGATTCTGAGACCAGGGTAGTAGTGCAATCAGGATCGCCTGTTGGATATGGGGTAAAACATCCATATTGAGGAGAAGGTTGGGGGCAGGATGGCCAGATGCTAGCTGGGATGTTTATTTATTTCTTCAGTCATGTTATATTAAATTCTCCTGGAAATGAAGGAATTCGGAGGAAATGGCAGAATATTAAGAGTTCTGGCTAATTTCTCCATCTTCTGTTTCTTGAATAAATGGGGTCTTGCTTAATTTCTTTCCAAACATGGGTTCCTAGTAAATTCTGGCCAGTGTTTAGGGGCACTCCATTAGAACCCATGGATGGAAAGGCCAGATGGTGATTGTTGTGAATTGATTGCTGAAGTCACGATTGCTTTCAGACTGAGAATGGATTGTTCTGGCACCTCTCCTGGCTCAACAGGTGGCATCACACCTGTGTTTGCACATGGATTATCCTTGTCCCCAGCATGTCTGAATTGGACCTACCTCTTTTGGAATTTTGATATCTACTTGAAAGAGATACCTTCAAAGTCAATTCTTTCTGGCATCCACTCAGTGGACAGATGTACATTTCGGGGTGCATTCTGGTTTACTTTAGTGTAAACTGGACTCCAGGCTATTATGTTGGATTTATTTTCCTTTCAGGTGCTGAGTTGGCTAAGGTTTAGTTGCAGTCAATTGAAACAACTCTGGGAAGATGAAGGAAAAGGAATTTATTACTAGGACTTAGGTGGCTCACAAAATAATTGGTAGCACTGGAGAAATAGGGTAAGTTCTCAGCAGGGATCCCAGGGCTCAGAATCAGTCTTTCTGCTGCAATAGATCTTCCCTGCCTCTCCCCAGCTCTGCCCCATCTCTCCCTCGAGAAGAAAAATTCCACCCTAAGGGGGAATTTCACAAGTATATCGGATCAAGGGAGCCAAGATAAGTCAGATAACCCAGCATTTCAGTACCTAGGTAATGTAGATTTAATGCTTCTAGTTTCATCAGTATTAAAAGACCCTCAAAAAGGGAATGGAAACAGTTGCCTCATGAGCAAGTCTACTTTGCCAGTCACCAGAGAGACTGTGGTCGTGATCCCTACTGCCATTAGATGGATGAAATTTGCCATGGCCAGGAGACAGCACAGCCCATTGGAAATGCAGCATTGCTGGTTGGATAGAAATGTAGGATTACTGATTAGACAGGAAATGCAGGACTGAAAATGATTGGATAGGGAATGTGGGACTATGATTGGATAGTAAATGCAGGACTGTGGTTTGACGGGAAATGCAGATTAAATACAGCCACCAAGACAAGTTTGCAAAACCCCAGAGACAGGCACATATGACTACCCCTCTCTTACCAGTATAATAGCATTTACAACACCACCACGATTCTCTGCCACTAAAATTCTGGGACTTAAAGGGAACCCTGGGAAATAATCTTTGGAACATTCATTTCATAGAGCTTATCACATAATTTGCTAACTTCGTTTTTAAACCTGTCTTCCCAGTGAAATTGAGCATTTGCTAGAGATGTATCACTTTTAACTCCCAAAGGTAACCTTGATTGAAGGTGCTCTCTGGGTGCTACAGAATCAAAGAAGGGGGGAGAAGTAAAAGAATAGGATCAGTGAGAGCTCACGTGGCAGATTTCAACTCACCCAGGTTTTGACCCATAGACTTTGGGGAGAAACCATGGGAAGGCTTCGATACTCCATCTCTGCCTACTATCTTCCCTTTCAAGAGGGACAGTTGAAGTCAGGGCACATATCCATGGTGATGAGAGTGCGAAAGGTAGTGTTCCTCCTCTAGAATCTTCTGTAGCTCCCCTTGTTGCTGCAACCCCAGCTGCATGCTGAGGGAGTTAAGAGGGAAGCTAGGTAGAGAAGTGAATGAGCCAGAGGGAAAAGTCAGGGGTAGAAAAAGGAACACTTTCCACAAGAGGAAGACACTGAAGTATAAAACCAGTATGAGGAAAGAAGGGAGGGGGGAGAGAGGGAGGGAGAGAGAGACAGAGACAGAGAGACAGAGACAGAGAGAGAAATGGGTTGGGGTGCAAGGAGGGAAATTGGGGACATTGATGGGAAATGTACACTAGTGAAAAAATGTACACTGGGGGTGAAAGGGGGAAGAGTGAGGGAGAGGGAGAGAGAGACTAGAGAAAGAGAGTAACAGGTCAAAGGAGCAAAAAGGAGGACTTGGCCCTTGGTTCTTTCTGGGTTTGTTGGAACCAAATGCTGACAAGAGGGACCTCAGTCTGAAAATCTTTCTCCTCATTTCACCAGTTTGCATTGTACCACCACTGCTGTCTTTTTGCCAGCCTGGTGAACAGAATCAAGAGCATACTCCCAGATGGGAATTTCTGTACTCCTTTCTATGGTTCACAGCTCAGCCCCCAAGACAGTTCAAGGGTAAAACATCTGCTGGTTCTCTTCCCTAGATACCCCCTGCCTCCTTCAATGTATTGCTTTGTTCCTCACTTGGTATGTCTGAAACTATTAGTAAGTCTTTATTATACCTTGGTAAGAAAATTATCTGAAAATAGACCAAGCATTATTATTCTGCAGTTTAGTACTTCTCAGTAGGCTGATGAATAACCTGAGTTTTTTTTCACTTGTGATTCAGAAGGATAGTTAGTATTTAGATTTTTATTTCCATCCCCATCATAGCAAATAATACACAGTAGGGCATTTATTCTAATGAGTATTTACAGGTATTCAGTGTTGGATAGGGTGTTTTACAAGGTATGTGTTATTATACTTAGCTGATCTGTGATGGTGTGGAGGCACTGAATGGAATAATTCACAGCAAGAAGGCAAAGCCATTTATCCCTTTGCACGCCAGTCCCAGGAGACTTATCTGGGGATTGAGTTTAGTGCTGGCTGCCCCGCCCCCAGTTTGTTTGAGTGGTGAACAATCACTTCCTGCCCCTCCCACCCTTACAGAACTCACATGAGTTCTCATTAATCAGTGGTGAGCATGAGGAACAGGAAAGAAATAACCTTGCTAGCTAGTGTCTATAATGTACTAAGTTCCTCAAATAACTTTTTTCAATGGATAAGAGAAGGACATATCCATGTTCATTTAGCAGGAAAAACATTAACTTTCAGACATTAAAGGAGAATGCCACCTCCCCACCATCAAATATTGCACTTTTTACTCAGTCACTTCTAATGATTGTTTTGTATGGTCATATAGGTTATGTACTGTGCAACTCCAACAGTCTCTCTCTCTCTCTCTCTTCTCTCTCTCTCTCTCTCTCTCTCTCTCTCTCTCTCATGTCGAGGCTCTTAACCTGCACGGTTATGTGAATGAGGTGCTGGGAAGGAGGAAGAAACAACTTTATATACATACAATAAAGACAACTGCTTATGAGGTGCAAATTATAGGATATAATAAAACTGGTTTTGAATACAAGTTTCAAGTGAGATTATCCATTATGAATCTAATTTAGCACTCCCTGGGCACCAAAAGTAATCCACATACTTATCCCCAACCTTGTCTCAGAGTTTCTGGATGCTCTTTCACTTGTGCATTGCTCTGATGTAGTGTCTCCTGCTTTGTCCACAGCAGACCCTGGCCACAAACTGTGTTTAGTCACACCCACATGGGGCTACATCTTCCTGAAGCTTGCTCTGGGAGTTCACCCCCCAGTTTCAGCTTCATTACTTCTATCAAAGGCTGACAGTCGGTACTGGTTTCACCCCATTATGTGGCTAAGCGAGAAGGATGCGGAGAGGTTAAGTACTTCAAGGGTGATGCCTCTGCTGAAAACTTTTCTACATCTTTGGGGAATTTCTTTAGAGCTTTGACTTGCCTTCTGTTATTTTTTCAAGCAGGAAAATAACCTTATGGTTAGGGAATAAATATGAATTTGGAAAACAGACAAAAGTCATTGGGGGAAGGAGCTAAGTCGAGTCAATAAAAGTATGAGGTGGCTGTGAAAATGGAAGCCAGCATTCTTGCATACCATATAAGGTGATCGCTAATGATGCATTTTCAGTTTCAAACAGGAGCAGGATTGAGAAGGAATCTACAAAGGAAGAACCAATCACATCCTTCAAAGTGGCCAAAAGCATGGACAAGAATGAAGAAAGGGGGAGTTGTCCCCTAAATTGGAGAAAAATGGTGACTGGAGGCAAAGTGGGATCTTGGATTGGATTCTAAAGCTGAAGGAGGACATTAGTGTGGTAGGGTTCAAATAATATGGTTTAGGCGGTAGTATTTTAATGGATGTTCATTTCTTGGTTTTACTTATCATGTGTGTGTGATAAAGAGAGAGAAAGAGAGAGAGGAAGAGAGAGAGAGGTCTTGCAGGTTATTAATATTAGGGGAATCTGGGTGAATGGCATACATCAACCCACTTTTTTTTTTGGTAACTTTGTGAGCAGGAAACATCACCTTAAAAAAAACTGGATTAAATATCAAATTATCTTGATTTCTTTACCCGCTAATATCTGTATAGTTGGAGGAAAAAACGCATTACCATCTTGTTAACCCAAAGCACTTTGACTCCTCTGCCTGAGAATAAGTAGTCCTTTACCAGAACTGTTCTAGTAACCTGTATTTATGTACAGTATTATGTACCGTGGGCTCCATGTGCAAATCCATTTCCAAATGCCCATTCTCAACCTCAGGTTTGTTTTCAGAACTTCTTTTTTACTTGTTGAAATTGTTTTTTTGGGGGGTAAGGGGTGGGTCACACATGGCATGCTGAGGGCTTACTCCTGTCTCTGCTCAGGGGTCCCTCCTGGTGGTGCTTGCTCGGGTTACCATACAGGGTACCAGGGACAGGACCTGGGTATGCAAGGCAAGACCCCTACCTGCTGTATTTTCTCTCCAGCTCCCAGTTTTCAGAATTACTATGGAGCTCTATGACCCAATAGACTCTTTGCTTCAAGTGACCCCTCTCTCAACTACACATCTGTGCTTTGATTCTAGCCACTGTTTAACACCGCCCCCGCCCCAACTCCCATGGGATACAACCCAGTTGGACCTCAACCCAGCTCTTAAGCTAGAAAACAACAGCTCTGAAGCTAGAATTTTAGATGTGTTTGCATTAAAGCAAATTATTGTTGGAAAGAGTGTATACTTTCCACTGAGACGAACTTGAAATGTTTTGAAATTCAGCATCCTGAAACATACATGTGTGCATTTAATGCTAATACACACTTTGCAGAACTTTAAAGCCATGACTTTTATGTGCTATGAGTGGCTTCAAATTTATTGCTAGCAAAAGTCAAAATGAACCAATTAGAAAGACCTGGATAGATGCATTTTATTCAATTCAAAGTCATTTGTTAAAATCTTCCTGGAGCAGATGGCATGCTGTGTAATGGTGGCACAAAGATGATTCAAAGAGGAACTTTGACCTTGAGTCGTGGAATATGTGGTGGGGTCAGATGCCACAGTACCAAGTTTAATGTGCAATGAGGAAGGGAGGAGGGAGCCCATTGGGCAAAACCATCTTATTTTTCTGGAGCAAGGAAAGGGCATTTGATAGATGCTGTGAAGAATATCAATGAGGATAAAAGAGGAAATAGAAATGGTGTATGTGTGTGTGTGTGTGTGTGTGTGTGTGTCTGTCTGTCTGTCTGTCTGTTTGTCTGTCTGTCTGTCTGTGAGATCTTGGCATTGCTTGGGGTAGCGGCTCTTGTTTCTTTTCCAAATGTCTCCTTTTTATCTTTCTGTGAGTATTCCTGCCTCCCAGATAGACCCCGAGTGGAAATGTCCCTTTAAGAAAGCATTGTATTGACTCACCAACATGCCTGCACATCAGCATCATCTGGGTAAGCTTTTAGCAAAGCTTCATATACCCAAGACCCCATCTACCCACCCCAACATTCCAGGTCACTCCAACAGAAGAGCTGTTATTTTGTGGTCTCTGACTCTCACCAAGCAGAGACTTTTTCAGTTCCTCCTTGAACAAGAAAAGACTTATTAATTTATTATTAGACATTAGGTAACACAGTTACACTGGTGTTAATATTTTTGATTTTGATATACAAAGTCACTTCACCAGGTCGAGTACCCCAGATCTTCCACAACTGTTCTTCTGTCCCTTCTAGTCTCTTTCTCCCACCACACCTTCCCACTGATTGATAATCTGAATGTTGTAATCTAAGGCCCTGGTTTGTTATCATTTGGTACTGTCAACTCCCTTGTTTTGTTTCTCTGTATACTACAGGTGAATGAGATGATCTGGTATTTCTCTCTTTCCTGACTTTGTTTTAACATGATACCCTCCAGTTCCATCTAAGTTGCAGCACACAGGTTTTATTCTTTCATATAGGTGCATAGTATTCCATTGTTAGAATTAGAGAGATTTGGGTCATTTCTTCATCCTAGCGATTGGACTTAGCACCTCTCTGACTGTAGGTTTGCGTATATATTTTCAAATTAATGTTTTTATGTCTTGGGAATAGACACAAAAATGGCACTATTGGGGTTATGTATAAGCTCTTACTTTTTCAAATGTTTTGATAAATATCCACACTGTTTTCCATAGAGTTTTAACCAAACAGCATTGAATGAATTAGCACTGCAAACATGATCATCTTACCAAAAACATTATATAAAGCAATAGCATAGTGGTAGGGCGTTTGCCTTGCATGCAGCCAGCCCGGCCGAACCTGGTTCAATTCCTCCGCCCCTCTCGGAGAGCCCAGCAAGCTACCAAGAGTATCTTGCCCACACGGCAAAGCCTGGAAAGCTACCCGTGACGTATTCAATATGCCAAACACAGTAACAACAAGTCTCAAAATGGAGATGTTACTGGGCTCACTCCAGCAAAAATCAATGAACAACGGGAGGACAGTGCAATCTCCGTCAAAATTCCAATGACATTTTTTCAAAAACTTAGAACAAACTCTTGTAAAATTTGTAGGAATTTACAAAACTCCACAAATAGCCCCCCAAAAAAATGAGAAAAGAAAATAATGGACAAAAAAATGGGACAGTATTACATTCCCTGACTTTAAATCATACTATAAATAAATAGTAATCAAACTGTGTGGCACTGTATTAGGGATAGATTTTCAGGCCAATGGTATAGAATTAAGAGCCCAGAGATATACTCTCAGATTTACCAACAATTAATCTATGACAAGGGACCTGGGTGTATGAAATGGAACCAGGCAAGCTGATTCAGTAAATGGTGTTGGCAAAACTGGTAAGGCATATGTTCCCCTCCAAAAAAAAAAAAAGAACAAAATTTATTCAAAGAAGGTTATAAACCTCAAGATTAGACCGAAGTCCATAAACAACATTTAGGAAACTGTATGGCAGAACTCTCCAGGATATGGACTCTAAAGAGGGCTTTAATAATTTGACTCCACTGGCAAAGATAACAAAACCAAAAAAATAAGCAAAAAGAACTACATCAAATTAATAAGATTTTGTATGGTCAAAAAAATCTGGTCTAAAATAAAAAGATACCCTCCTTAAAGGTAGAAAATATTTGCACACCATTCATTAGATGGAGGAATAATATCCAAGTTCTAGAAAGCACTCACAAAGCTCAACCAAAAAACTCCAATAACCCAATCAAAAAAGGGGGAGAGGAAAGGAACAAACCCTTCCCTGAAAAAGACATACTGACATCCAGTAGGCATATTAAAAAAGCGGCTGTTTTCCCTTGTTGTCAGGGAAGTGCAAATCAAAATGACAATTAGATATCATTTCACACCAGTATGAAGGCATCTATCAAAAAGACTGAAAACAATCTGCGTTGGCAGCAATGTGCTGAAATAGAAATTCTTGTTCACTGTTGGTGGGAATGTCCTCTGCTTCAGTTTCAGTGGAAAACAAGATGGCACCTTTTGCTCGGGGCTTTTGCAGGACAAAGAACAGAGTAAATAGATGGGGGCCAGAATCAACCCAGGGAGTTCCAGGCACAAGGGATTCAATATAATCCATTTTAAAAAATTATTGTAATGTCCACAACTGTACCTCATGGTGTTTCACTAATGAAAATTTAAAAAAATATATTGGAATTATAACATAAAAAGAAACCAACCATATGTGAACCTCCCAACCATCCCAATAAAAACCCTTGTCCAAAAAAAATTATTAAAGAGCCATGATTTTCAGTGATAACTGAGTTTTTAGAATAATTCAACACCAATCTCTCCACCAGTGTCAAAATCCCTCCACCAATGTTCCCAGGTTCCCTCCCCACTCCAACCCCTACTCCACCTTCACCTGTCAACTTGATAGGCACATTACAAAGTTTCAGTGGTTGCCATTTAGATCTCATGTTTTCAATTTTGTTAAATCTGTGTTTTGGATATATGGCTGTACCCCTCATATCACTGCTGCACTCAGTATAGTAGCTAAGATATGGAATCAGCCTTGGTGTCCAATGACAGATGAATATATTATGAAGATGTGATATATATATGTATATATATATATATTTTAGTGGAATACTATGGAGCTGAAAAAAAAACCCCCGATGAAATCACACAATTGCTACAACATGTTTAGAATTGGGAGATATCATGTTGAGTGAAGTAAGCCATAAGAAAGACAAACGCAGGATAATCTCACTTATTGTGGAATATAGAATACCAGATGAGGAAATGTATTGTAGTAAAAGGGGGCTGCCTAAAACCTCTTGACCCCAGTGCTTAGAAAGGAGATTGACAGAGAAGGAAAGAAATCAAGGCAGGGAAGAGAACGAGAAGTAATGGGTGAACAGGCATTCTTGTCTGCTCTGCTGAGCCTAAAGTGGCCAAGACCCAAGCACCTTGGAAATGTAGATCTGTGAGATAAGTGATTTCCTATACTACAAATGGTGCACATTTGTCCTAAGATTCAGATTGGTTCAAAGCCCAAGTTTCTGTCTTTAAGAGGTGCGGACACTAGCCAAACCAGAAATGGAGTCAGGATGAACCACGCCATAGAGAGTTCCAAATGGGAGCCAGGCTAGTAGCCCTGAGTTCCAAGTCCAGTCCTCACAGGCCAAGGGCACAGTCCCCGCACATCCTCCTTTGTGTCCTTTGTCAGCATTTCCTGTCCACTGCACAGCTGAGGAGTGACAATGAATATTCACCCTCTGGCTTCTCTGGAGTCTTTGGGGACTCTCTGCCTATGCAAAATCAGGACTGACTTGGAATGTGAGGAGGCAAGATTTCCCCCCCCCCCCAACCCCCACCCAAAGAACACATCTCAGAGAGACCGTTGAATAGGTGGAAAAATAAAGCTGAAATGGGAAGAGGAAGGAATGTTAGGGAAGTGACCTCCATTTCTGCACAGCCTTGCAAGATGCTGTCCTGAGAAAGGAGTGTTTCCCACCAAGTATTGGCTTGAAGATCTGCTAAGGAAAACTCCTGCTCATGGTATCCCCCCCACCGGCCTCCACCCTCTCTAGGCCCTCAGGCAGAAAGAGACAGGGGATGAAATAGATAGTATCTTTGCCTGGAGGCAAGGAGAGGTGAACTGAATTACCACCTAAGTAGACTAACACTTGTGCTTTTGAAAAGCACTGTTCTTTCCTGAGAATCTCCCATCTAGATGCCAAGTGCTTTGCATTTCCCGTTATTTGATCCTCCTGAGCACTCTGCCAGGGCAGTTTCTATGGTCCCCATTTTGTTGATAAAGAAACTGAGAGGAAGGGAAGTTAAGCCACTTCACTGCCTGGTGGTGGACCAAGGGAGAAGAGGAGTAGAAATTGCATTCATGTATTCTCTCACTCTTCCTCACACACTCTTAGCAACTTTTGTAAAGCCAAGGGTTTGTCATTGTTCAATAAGATTGGGCAAGATTTGTGGCTCCCTGATGATTAGTGATGTAGAGCATTTTCTCATGTGCCTTTTAGCCATTTGGATTTCTTCTTTGAGAAAGTTTCTGTTCTTTTTATCACCCCATTTTTTGTTGGGTTTGATGTTTTCTTCTTGTGGAGTTCAACCAGTGCTTTGTATATCCTTGATATCAACCCCTTATCAGATGGGTTTTGGGTGAATATCCTTTTCCATTCTGTAGATTGTCTTTGTATTCTGGTCACTGTATCTTTTGAGGTGCAGAGCCTTCTTAATTTAAGATAGTCCCATTTGTTTATCTCTGTTTCCACTTGGTTGGTCAGTGGAGTGTCATCTTTGAAGATACCATTAACCTCAATATCGTGGAGGGTTTTGCCGACCTTGTCTTCAATGTACCTTATGGATTTGGGCCTGCTGTTGAGATATTTAATCCATTTTGATCTGACTTTTGTGCATGGTGTTAGGTCGAGGTCTAAGCCCATTTTTTTTGCATGTAGTCGTCCAGTTATGCCAGCTCCATTTGTTGAAGAGGTTTCCTTGCTCCACTTCACATTTCTTGCTCCCTTATCAAAGATTAGATATTCATATATTTGGTTTTGTGTGTAGGGATATTCCACCCTGTTCCATTGGTCTGCGGACATGCCTTTGTTCCAGTACCATGCTGTTTTAATTATTACCACTTTGTAATAGAGTTTGAAGTTGGGGAGGGTAATGCCTCCCCACGTACTTTAGCTATTTGTGGGCGTTTGTTGTTCCATATGAATTTCAGGAGTGCTTGGTCTATTTCTTTGAAGAATTTCATGGGTATCTTTATAGGGATTGCATTGAATCTGTATAATGCTTTGGGGAGTATTGCCATTTTGATAATGTTAATTCTTCCTATCCATGAGCAGGAGATATGTTTCCATTTCCTCATGTCCTCTTTTATTTCACGGAGTAGCATCTCACACCATAGAGACTGGCCTACATCCAAAAGAACAAAAGCAACCGGTTTTGTAATGGATGTGGGGAGAAAGGGACTCTCCTTCACTGCTGGTGGGAATGCCGACTGGTTCAGCCCTTTTGGAAAACAGTATGGACGATTCTCAAAAAAATTAGAAATTGAGCTCCCATTTGATCCAGCAATACTACTCCTGGGAATATATTCCAGAGAGGCAAAAAAGTATAGTCGAAATGACATCTGCTCTTCTATGCTTATTGTTCCACTGTTCACAATAGCCAAAATCTGGAAAAAAACCGAGTGCCTGAGAATAGATGACTGGTTAAAGAAACTTTGGTACATCTACACAATGGAATACTATGCAGCTATTAGAAAAGATAGTCACGGTCATGGTCCTTCCACTGTTCATCGATTTGCTCAAAAAGATGAAGTCATGCAATTTACATACAACTGATAATACTACATGGAAAGTATCATGCTAAGTGAAATGAGTCAGAAAGAGAGGGACAGACATAGAAATATTGCATTCATCTGGGGAATATAAAGTAACAAAATAGGAGACTAACATCCAAGAATAGTCAAGATAAGTAGCAGGAGGTTTACTCCATGGCTTGAAGGCCAGCCACACATCCTAGGGGAAAAGGCAGCTCAGATTGAGAAGGGTACACCAAGTAAAGGGTGTTGTAAGGATCCACCCAGGATGGGAGATCCATGCTGAAAGTAGACTATAGACCAAACATGATTGCCACTCAATGCCTCTTTCACAAACCTCAGCACCCAAAAGGAGGGAGAGAACAAAATGGAATACCCTGCCACAGAGGCAGGGTGGGATGGGGGAAGAGGGGGGTTGGAAGGGCTTCTGGGATCAGTGGTGGTGGAGGTTGGGCACTCAATCATTGTATAACTGAAACCCAAGCACAAAAACTTGTAAGTCTACAACTGTACCTTATGGTGTTTCACTAATAAAAATGAAAAAAAAATTGCCAGAGTTGACATGAAAATAGTAGTGGAGGGTCATGGGCACTTTGGTGGTGGGGGGGCGCAGTAACTTTGTACATCAGTATTATAAGCGTAAGCACTATTATGACTATACTATCTGAACTTTAATAAAAGTGATAAATTATTGATCTTTCATTTTTGGCTTTTGTGACACATGCAGTAAGCCAGAGCTTACTCCTGGCTCTGTGCTCGGGGTTCACTCCTGGTGGGCTGGGGGGATGCTCTGGGGTGCTGGAATTGGAACCAGGTCAGTTGTGTGCAAGACAAGCACCTTACCCTCTGTACTATCTCTGCAGCCCCAATACATTGATTTTTAACAAAAGAAAGGCTGATATTCTGGAACTTATCAAAGAAAAATAAAAAGAAGTTGAATTCAGGTCTCATAGGAACTTGAGTCCATGTTCTGCCTCTTATAGCATAATCTTAAGAGAAGCGCTGTATTTCGGGACATTAAGGAATAGACACAGGGTCTCAGTGTGGTGGAAAATAATCAGAAGATTTCCTGCCAGGAACAACTCAGCCTGGGAAGGTATCCAGGTATCAACCATGCTTGAATTATGAGGGCTTTTTAAAATCAATTTGCTTGTTGGTGCCAACTAAACTAGGCAGCTCTTTAACAGACATGCAGGCTGGGGGCCATCATGTCTAAAGAGAAGCACTTATCATGAAGGGTGTCTGTGCTTTAAATGGGTTCACCAGCAACCCACAGTGATCCAGGACTCCCCACTGGCCAGCCTATGGCTAAGCATGGGCCATGGAGCAAAGTGTTCAGACCTTCCCCACTCCCCTCCCCCATCATCTACTCTGATGGGGGGAAGCAAGGCTCCGAGGGCTTTGATATGTGGATCAAAGTAAGTTCAAAGTTTGTCTAAGAAAGCCAGAGTTCTAACAACAAAGCTTGATCTTTCCTAATATGGATCAGAGTTAGCATAGTCAGTGGAAGGTGGCACCTGAGAGCACCTTACCCTTCAGGATCTCAGACTGTGGTTGTCATTAATGCCAACAGTCAGGACAAGAAGGGACTGGGGGCAGGGAGTGCAGCCTTGCACCCTTGGAGACTCCCATGGAGAAAAAGCTCCAGCAAGGGCCAACACCTTATCCATTTGCTGTCCTGTGCTCAGCACGTCTCTCTTCTACTCACATTAGTGAAATACGTGCTTCACCCCAAAGTGAGGCCCTGGGTGTGAGCCCCAGGACTCCCCACTCACTCATTGCAGAAAAATAGGGATAACTGTCTCACTACTATGAAGTTGATTTACAGTTGGAAAATCAAATTAAAGGGCTTATCCACTTTCTCAGGGCCACTGAAGTTTGGGTTCAGGCTCGAGTCTGAACAAGCATGCACACGTGCATACATACAAGCATGCACATGGCTTCTCTGTCTGTCCTCTGTCCTCCTTTCCTCACACCCCTCCCCAAGAGCCTCAGTAGGCTTTCCCACCCAGTATCCAAATGTGCTCTGGGTCTGTACACAGAAGCTTAATTTCACATCTGGCAGGAAGCAATTGTGCAAAGTTGCTGAGTTCTCCTCTCCACCCCCTCGGGGGGTTCATCAAACCCCATCATCCCAAAAGTGTCAAAATATTTTCCATTCCCCAGCAAAAACAAAAGTAGCACAGACTCGGAAAGTCCATAACAATAAAACATAAAGCCAAGCAGCTTTGAAAACAAAATTCTCCTTTGGGAATCTGTAGAGCAAATGGCTTTGCCCAAGGGCCATGTGGTTGAAAAAGCTCATATACCCCAGTCCACCAAGGTGAGATTTTGGAAAAGAAAACTCTTCAAAACTCACAGGAAATGGAGAGGGCATTCAGTCTGGTGTGATGTGCAAGCCCAGGGAAGGCTAGAAATAGGTCAGGGTAGCAGTTATCTTGACTGGATTTCTCCACTACAAAGTTCATGTCCTAACTGTCATTATTAAATACTTTATAGTCGTGAGGTGGGGTCCATTCTGTTTATAATTTAGATAGGGATTTTGGACTCACAATCCAGAATTGTGGGAGTTTTGTCTTTGATTTGTTGCTCATCGGTCTTGCAGCCTTAAATTAAGCCAAGGTAACCCAGAGAGTTGTTTTTCTCTTTTTTTAATTTTTTTTTTTGCTTTTTGGGTCACACCCGGTGATGCACAGGGGTTACTCCTGGCTTTGCACTCAGGAATTACTCCTGGCGGTGCTCAGGGGACCATATGGGGTGCTGGGAATTGAAACCAGGTCAGTTGCGTGCAAGGCAAATGCCCTATCCGCTGTACTATCACTCCAGCCCCCAGAACGGTTCTTTAAGATAATCAAATTGTCCCTGGAATAGTGAGTCCCTACCAGTCGGTCTCCACCTCCCCTTCTGGTTTATGTGAATTGACTGTAATGTTTTTTCCCATCAATCCTAGATGAATCTTCAGAACCGTCCTCAAAGTAGCCCTGTAGATGACCTCTTCCTGGGCAGTAGAATCTGCACCAGGGATGAAGCGTATTTTTGCCTTACCTAACTTAGATCAAGTCTCTGTTTATGAAATGAGAGTGAGGCTCAGAGAGGACCAGCAATCTGCTTAGGATCACACAGCAAGTCAGACAGAAACAAGTTTAGAACAATGATGTAGGGACCTCATATGGCTCCTGCGAGGGAAGTGTTCCTTCAAGGCACTCGGCACAGCTCACTCAGCACAGCTCATTCCCATTGTTTGGGACCAAATGGATTTAACTTCTGGAAACAGCTCCCGAGGCTCTTCCTTGCAAAATATTCTCTCGTCTGCTCTGACTGAGCAGCCAAGAAGAGCACAGCACCCAGCCAGTTAATGTGCGCCTGGCATTAGCACAAAACTAACATTTTATTTCCCTTCCATAGGATGTAATTTCTTTGGAAGTTGAAGTGTAATGAAATTGGTGTTTATTATAATTAATAAAGGCCCCATAACTTTAAATTGGGTCATAAATCTTGTAGGAAAATCCAATACCGCCTTAAGAGTCATTCCTTCCCCTGAAGGGGCTCTTCACCGGAAGGGGGAAGGCGACAGGCAGCTCCCTCCTCCCAAACAGAGCCTGGAAGTGTTCGCTGGGGTGGCTGGCTCTCCTTGGCTGCCAGTCTATTCAGGTCACAAGCAGAGTACAGGCACAGCTGGTGCCTCTGCAAATAGGGAGCGTGTTCCTCAGACCAGTGCCTAAAGACATTGCTTGCGTGTGAGCCTTGCCTGCATTTTCAGCTCAGCAAAGGCTTCTCTGGAGAAAACTCTCTGTGCCAGGACAGTGCCAAAGAGATGGTGTCATCCTAGCCCTCCCCAAGAACTCCTCAGTTCTCCAGGAGCAGTAAAGAGGACACTCATAATGAACATGTGCAATTTGTTGTGCGTTATTGAACAGGACTAGAAGAAGGATAGGCATGAAGTGGTGTGTCTCTTGGACTGATGGGGTAAAGGGTAATGGGGATGAGAAGAGAGCTAGTGGGGGAAAGAACTGGGGAAGTTTATTAATAACTTCCTGTAAGCACAACATTCTCCCAGTACTGCTCATTGCTGCCACAGGACCTATGTACTTGCTGGTTGTCCAGACTGGAATACACCCCCATCTCCTTATTTTTTTTCTGCATTTGGATATCAGTTAGATATCATTTTCTTGATTGGCCTTTTATTCTGCCAGATACGTTTTTCCTTCCCAGGTCCTTTTGTATAAATCACCTGTTTTATTTCCTTTACAAAACGAGTCACTTTTGTGAGGTGGTATTTTTACTTATTTCCTTGTTCATTTCTGTTTCCCAGATACTCTGTACAATGTAAACACAGTTACAAGAAGCTTGTCTAGTTTATTCACTATTGTAGTCCCCACACCTAAAACAATTTCAAGCGCCTAATGGACAATTAATAGCTATTCTTGGCAAATATTCATGAAACTGCATGGCTCATTAAAAGAGACTTGTTTCCAAGAAGATTACAAAATTGTATGCAATGTAAGAAGGAAAAATGGTATATAAAGATGCCAAAGTAAAAGAAAAATAAGGGCAGAAAGAGAAACACTACCTGAGTAGTTCCAAGGAAGGATGTGGGAGTAGAGAAATACTTAAGAAGTTGTGATTTTTTCGCTGGGGGGTGGGGGCGAGGAGGAGGAGGTGTACTACAAGCCTCCTTCTTTTCCCTCCTCCCCGAACTATTTAGTTCCATTGTCATAGCACCCTGAAATAAATAAGGCAATATTAGCCCACTAAGCCAAGTCTGAGGTTAGCTTCTGCACTTCATAGGCCCTTATCAACTTGTTGAAGGGGAACAGAAGTTTTGGTTCTCAGCTTTATTACAGTCAAAACAAGAGAGGGAAATGCAATTTGATAACTTTGAGGCCTCAGTATCTATGAGATAAATCCATGGTGGAGAGAAGTTGGAGTTTTCCTGTATCTGAAATTTGAGAGACATTTTCCCCACTGATCTTCATAAAAGGAAAAGGTTATGATGTAGTGTCCTCCATAGCACCTCTTTAGAATATTCCAAAGAGCTTCATAATATATATATATATATATTTTTCCTCTGGTAGATCTAATGACCTCATGTCAAAATGCAATCTAGTAAAATACTTTCTATGAGCAGCCAAGAGCATGTCATTAAAGTTCATCTCTGATGGGCTGATCAGGGCAATATGCAGAATGTCTTAGAGAAATGAAAGCATTTTCTTAATATATTTAGGTTGAGTGCATATAGTGTTGAGTGCATATATTATATATATTTAGATATATGTATAAAACTATTATATCATCTTGATTAATTTACCACGTCACCATTATATAGTGACCTTTGTCTCTTGGTATGGGTTTTGACTTAAAGTCAATTTTGTCTGACATAACTAAAGTTATCTCAGTGCCCTTTTGGTTTCTATTTCCATAGAATATCTTTTTTTCCATTTCTTCATTTCAAGTCTATGCATATCCTTAAAGCTTGAGCAAGTCTCTTTAGGTAGCATCTAATTGGGTTTTAGGGTCTTGTTTTTGGTTTTGGTTTTGGGGTGGTTCTCAAGGTTTATTTCTGGCTCCGTGTTCAGGGACCACTCCTGACAGACTTGGGGAGCCATATGGGGGGCTGGGGTCAGTCGTAGTTCTTATCTAGTGTTCTATCTCTCTAGACCATTGAGGGTCTTATTTCATTAATTCAGTCACTCTATGCCTTTTGACTGGAGAATTCTGTTCATTTAAATTCAAATAAATTATTGAAAGATAAGAGCTTGTTAATGCTATATTTGAAATGGTTGTTTTGAACATTTTATAGTTCCCTATTCCTTTCTTCCTCCTTTCAGTGTCTTTGTAAATTGATGAGTTTCTCTAGTGGTATGCTTTGATTCCTCTCTCTTTATCTCTTTTGTATAAATAGTTGGTTTTATTTGTGGTTACCATGAGTCTTACATGAAATATTGTCTAAATACAATAGCTTATGCTGTGATAATAAAACACTTGTCTATGCATACAAGCTCATCTAGCCCTTAATATTTCAGGTTTTGATGTCACAACTTACCTCTTTTTGTTTTATGTATCCATTAGCAACGTATCATAATTATAGTTTTACAAATCTACTTTGTTTTTACTGTTCTTTCTTCTCTGCTTCCCTCCTGAGTTAATGTTGTTGTTGTGCATCAGTGACTAGGGGACAAGTCATGAAGACCACACTGTGGTGCTCACATACTGGGTTGTGGTGTTTGCACACTTGGATTGTGATGCACACTCTAGTTTGGCACACTTTGGCACACACGGTACTTGTTGGGGTGGTGCCCTTGGTTGTGGTGACTGCACAGTCAGCTGTCATGCTCAAACTCACTTAGTTTTGGAGAAGCAGATATTATACAATTCTCTTAAGGTGGCAGGGATCCCAAACATCGGTGGCATCAGAGTTGCTCTTGCCATGTAGAGGGGTGCTGGAGCTAGAACGCAGGGCTTCCTGCCTGCAAGATCCCCAAACCCCCATTTATAGTCACTTTTATTACTTTTGTCCTTTAAACTTTACTTGAGGGCTAAATAGCTAATACACCATTAAATTATAGTATTATAGTATAATAAACTTGATTATAGACTTATATACTTTGATGAGTGTGTTGCATATTTTCATGTGTTTCTGTTCCTATTTAGTATCATTTCAGCTTAAGAACTCTAGTATTTCATTTTAGGTGGGACTAGTGATGGTGAACTCTCTTGCCCTTTGGAAAAAAGCACTTATCTCTTTCATTTGTGAACATTGCTAGGTGACATTTTCTTGGTTGACAAATTAAAAACAACAGCAGCAACAGCAAACTTGAAGCTTTGACTGGATGGTAAAACCCTTTCCTGGTCTGCTAAGTTTCTGTGGAGAAATGCATGGATAGTTTTCTGGTTGTTACCTTGAACTTAAGTGTCTTTTCCTCTTTCTGCTTTTAAAGTAATCTCCTTGGCTTTGATTTTATACAATTTAATTATGATAAAGGTAAAGGGTAAAGGCCCTCTCGTTGTTCGTCGATTTGCTCGAGCAGGCCCAGTAATGTCTCCATTGGAGACTTTGTTGTTACTGTGTCTGGCATATCGAATACGTCACGGGGAGCTTGCCAGGCTCTGCTGTGCGGGTGAGATACTCTTGGTAGCTTGCCAGGCTCTCTGAGAGGGGCACAGGAATCGAACTTGGGTCGGCCATGTTGGCTGCGTGCAAGGCAAACGCCCCACCGCTGTGCTATCGCTCCAGCTTTGGACCACACCCAGCAGTACTCAGGGTTTACTCCTGGCTCTGTGCTCAGGGGTGTCCTGGTGGGGCTCAGGGAACGGTATGTTGTTCCAGGAATTGAACCCAGGATGACCCTGTGCAAGGCAAGTGCCCAGCCAACTGCCCTACCACTCTGGTCCTCTGATTAATTTTTTGAGATGACAATTTCAGGTTGAAATTTGGAGGCAGTGCTTTGCACTCTCTTAATATCTAAATTTGAATATCCAAATGTCTCTGAAATTTTGGGAGTTCTCAACCATTGCACTGTCGCACTGTAGCACTTCCCTCCTGTTTGTCATCAATTTGCTCAAGTGTGCACCAGTAATGTCTCCATTGTGAGGTTTGTTTTTACTGTTTTTGGTACATCTAATATGCCATGGGGACCTTTCCAAGCTCTGCTGTGCCGGCAGGATACTGTCAGTAGCTTGCCAGGCTCTCTGAGAGAAACGAAGGAATCGAACCTGGGTTGGCCGCGTGCAAGGCAAACGCCCTACCCATTGTGCTATTGCTCCAGCCCTCTCAACAATTATTTATTGAAATCAGGTTTCTGCCCTTTCCTTCCTTTTTTAAGTGAAACTCCAAAAATAGTAGTATGTGCAGATTATTTCTTTTAATGGTATCCTGTAAGTCTTGAGGCTTAGTTACTCTTTATCATTCTCTTCTCTTATTGTTTCTTTGATTTCAAACTGGCTTGCCTTCTAGTTCATTAAATATTTCCTATGCTTGATGAGATTGACTATTGAAGGTCTCTATTAAATTATTCAGTTCAGTTCAGTCACTGTGTTGTCCTGGAAAAGTTTTTATGTTTGTTACTTTGATGGTTTATATTTCTTCGTTGAACTTCTCATTTTATTTAAGTATTTAATGACTTTATTTTGTAGTCTAACTGAATTTTCATGTAGTTAAGATACTATTTTAAGATAACTGCTATGCAAATCTGAGAGATAGTACGGTTGATATGGCACTGGCTTGCATGTGGTCCACCAGAGTTTAATCCCTGGCATCCCATATGGTTCCCCCCAGGAGGGATCCCTGAGCCCTGAGCCAGAAGTCCTGAGCACTGAATTGTGTTGCCGGCTCCCCCCACCCCCAAATTATTATTCTAATCTCTCTGTCATTTATCTCTACTTCCTTAAAGTTAGCCATCAGCTTCATCAGTTTTATTAGTTTCCTTTCTTCTATCATATTTTCTAATTAACCTAGATACTCTGATCTTTATCAGAGTTCATCGATATATTAAGCAAATACTAAACTATCTGAAAGGAGACAAAAACAGCAGTACAATGACAGAAATCTTCAACAATGGATATTTCTGTGTCTTCTATAATAAAAACTAAATGTTTATTTAGAGAAATTGGAAAACAATCTAAATAGAACATCAATAAGGGAAATTTGAACCTACACTAGCACTGTAGCACTGTTCTTACATTGTTCATCGATTTTCTCAAGCAGGTACCAGTAACGTCTCCATTGTGAGACTTGTTTTTACTGTTTTAGGGCACAGAGAACTTGCCAGGCTCTGCTGTGCAGGCGGAATATTCTCAGTAGCTTGCCGGGCTTTCCAAGAGGGACAGAGGAATTGAACCCAGGTCGGCCGTATGCAAGGCAAATGTATCCAAATATATTCTCTTTTTAGAACCTACACTATAGATAAAATTATTCTAGTTGGCATGTACAGAACATCCTACACAATAGAAACAGATTCAGACTATACTAACATGCACACATATCATCTTATAGGATAGATCTTATATTAACTCACTAAGTCTTAGAAAATTTAATTGGATTGAAATTATACCATGTATCCTTACCAGCCACACACAATGATAAGAAATGAAAAATCAATGATGGGTAGAAAACCACAAAATCCATAATTTTGGTAATTAAACAACACATCCCTAAGTCAAATAAAAATATATGTTAAATAATAATGGCAACACAAATTTCAAAACTTATAGAATGCAGCGAAAGTGTTTTAAGAGGAGAGTTTATAGTGATGAGCATATAATTAAGGAAAAGAAAAAAATATCAGACAACTTAGCTTTAGACCTAGAATAAAAATATCAGAGCATAAATAAACAGAGAAGAGGAAAACAAAAGATCAATGAAACCAAGAACTGGTTTTAAAATATAATTAAATTGACAAGACTATAGTTGGGTACCTAAGAAAAAAGGAAAAGATCAAATACATATAATTAGAAATGTAAAAGTAGGCATGAGAACTAAGATCACAAAATACAAAGCATCATAAGTAACTATCATGAATGACTATATGACAGCAAATGGAATAGTCTAAAAGAAATGATAAAATCCTCTACAAGGCAGAATCATGAAGAAATCTTTAATCTGAACAGACTAAGAGCAAGAAAAGATATTGAATCAGTAATCAAGAAACCTGTCAATATAGAAAAGCCCAAGACCTAATGATTTACCTGGAAAATTCTATCAAAATAATGTAAAAGCAACTGAATGAGGAAATGCAATGGTTTAAGCAGGGTGAAAGCATAGATCACACTTTGCCCCAGACTATGGGAAGAAGAAAAGAAATAGAGTGAAGGGGAAGGGGAGAGGAGATAGATGAAAATCAATGGGGTTAGGGGTCAAGGGGACCTGGTACATTGTTGGAGTTGAGGAATGAAAGAGCTAAATATCCAAACAACAGAGCTAGCAACACTGAAATTATGAGACCCAAACTTTAATAACCACATTTAAAAGGCGCCTATCAAGAAAGAAGGTTGAGGGGGGCTGGAGCAATAGCACAGCGGGAAGGGCGTTTGCCTTGCACACAGCCGACCTGGGTTCGATTCCCAGCATCCCATATGTTTCCCTGAGCACTGCCAGGACTGATGCCTGAGTGCAAAGCCAGGAGTAACCCCTGAGCATCGCCGGATGTGACCCAAAAAGAAAAAAAAAGGAGGTTGGTGTTAGGGGATATGAGGAGGAATCTTGGAGCACTTGTGGAGGAAAGTTGACACTGGGGGTCGGGGTTGTGATGGACAATTGTATGTCAAAAACCCAGTTATGATTAACTTTGTAATTCATGGTGCTTTAATAAAATAAAATTCTGAAAAACAAAACCCAAATTATTCCCAAAGCTTATTTTAAAAAGAGCGGAGGGGGTGGAGTTTAAGTGCTTGCCTTGCTCACAGCTGACCCTGGTTCCATCCCAGCACCACCTGAAATGACCTTAGAGCACTGCAGATGTACTGGTGTGGCCAAAACACAAACAAAAAAATAGAGGGTTGGAGAAAACTTGTAAACTCAATTTACAAAACAAGCATTGTGTTGATACTAAGGCCAGATAAGGACTCTACAAAAACAAAACAAAACAAACCTGCAGAACCAATATCCTAACAAATATAGAAGTGAAAATTCTCAGCAATACATTAGCAAACAGATATTTGCTGCATCATGATTAAGGAGGATTCATCTCTGAAATGCAAGGTTGGCTCCATATGTGCTAGTCAATAAGTGTGATATACCACACTAATAGAATGAAAGATAAAAATTGTGTTATTATAAGATGAAGAAAAAGAACTTAACAAAATTTAAAGTTCTTTCTTGATAAGAACACTGAAAAATGGATGTCTAAGGAAAGTCCCACATCATGAAAAGGTCATAGATGACAAACCTTTAGCTAAAGTTACACATGGTGGTGGGGGAAAGATGGAAAGATTGGAAGCTTTTCCGCTACCGTCAGGAAAATTCCTTCTCTCATCACTCCATTTCAACTTCATATTGGAGGTCCTAGCCAGATTTTAAATAAGTAGGGAATAAAAAGAAGTGAAAGGTATTTAAATTGGAAAGGAAGGAGCAAAATTGAAAATATCACAGTCAATTCTTGTATCTGAGTCTCTAAATAAACCACTTGCACCCCAGAAATTCAAGCTCTGCCCATCAGCTCTTTCAGACCAATAGGCAGGATGGATACCTGCTTGGATGTTTGATTCCAATTACACTTGTGACAAGGATGTGCTCCTTTTCTGCCTCCCCCTTTTTATTTGGAACTATGACTGCCAGATCTGGTGAGAGGATGACCCCAACAGTCTGGGTCTGACCTTCACCTCCCTGGTGCCTACTGTAGTGTTGAGTACCTACTGTTTATGAACTGTTCATGAACTCAGAGAGTGTCTAGCTAGAGTATTCTCTCCTCTGATTAGCTTTCACATCTGTGCTAGAGAGGACCAATTACCTGCTCCAAGGTGCCCAGCTTCACAAAGAGCTAATAAAGATTTTACTTATTTTTTTATGTTTTTGGTTTTGGACCACACATGGCAGTGTTCATTATTGGTAGTACTAATTCCTGTCTCTGCACTCAAGGGTCACTCCTGCAGACTCAGGGGACTATATGGGGTTCCAGAGATGGAACCTGGATTGGCCACATGCAAGGCAAGAGCCCTACCTACTGTGCTATCACTCTGGCCCTGCTAATGAAGATTTTAAATTTTTTTGCTTTTTTTTTCTTTTTGGGTCACACCCGGCGATGCACAGGGGTTACTCCTGGCTTTTCACTCAGGAATTACTCCTAGTGGTGCTCAGGGGACCATATGGGATGCTGGGAATCAAACCTGGGTCGGCCATGTGCGAGGCAAACGCCCTACCTGCTGTGCTCCAGCCCCTGCTAATGAAGATTTTAAAGACATCTGTGTATATCTTTTTTTTTAAATGTAGTAGTACTACTATTTATTCAGCCATTGATTAAGCTGATTGAATTGGGCATGAACTCCACATTACTTTTTTTTTAAATTCAAAATGTTAATTTTATTTTATTATTCTTATTTTTTAATTAGCATGAGATACAGTTGTAAAGCTTTCTTGTTTGAGTTTCAGTCATATAATGATCCATCAACCCTCCACTAGTGCACATCTTCCACCACCAAGGTCCCCAGTATCCCCCCATTCTTCCCCTCCCCCCTGCCTCTATGGCAGACAGTCTCCCCCATACTCTCTTTTGTATTGTTTGTTATGAATAGCATAAGGTGTCGTGTGGCTGCAAGAGTGGCTGCATGCTCCTGGAATTCTAAATTTTTAGATAATTAGGGTCTGGAGGAATCTCTGCAGCAAGTTGCTCAGGTCAGATATTCTTTTGTGTGTCTCTGGATCATGGCCATTAAGGAGCTTAAGTAGCAACTGAGGACAGTTTGTGCATGTGACCTCTGGGGTCCCTTGGGGATGAGGCATGAGAAGGACTGGGGATGAGAAGGATTTCCAGTCCCTTGAGACATGGAATTTGCTGTCACTGAACCCGTGTACCTGCACTACTCATTTGGTTCTGGAAGTTGGCAGCTCCCGGGGTTTTTAGGGGGCATGTGCATCTGTGTATATCTGATTGAAAAAGCAAATATAGATAAGGAATTGCAACTCCCATTAGTGTTATCTTGGTTAGAAGCAAGATTGCCTCCTCAGTGTGAAGAGGAACTTATTTTTAACTGGGAAAATTATTTGTCGCAGGTTAAATTAAATCCATGTTCCCATATAAAACACAATGTAATTCAAGTCCGTGTTAGTAATGATGAGAAGTCTTCAAGAATTATCTTTCACAGTAAATCACTTCTGAGATCGCAGGTACTCCTCATCAAAAAGAAATTTGATACAAAAGACACTCAACGTGCAGGAGTGATCAATTACGGCGAGAATTCACCTTCCATCCTTTGGTGCCTCTTTGTTGGGAGCAGCAAGTCACGACTGTGACTTTCGAGAAGTTGTCCCCTATTTCCAGGCTGCAGGTTCCTCACCTGAAAAATGAGGGTGGTTGATCAAGATGCTCTCGAAGGAACCCTCCAGCTCTGAAAATTTATCAGTTTCAGATTCTATGAAACGGAGCCATTTGGCATTTCATTCTCCAGTGCCCTCGCCACGAGAGAGAAGCCTGCTGATTTAATAAACTGAGTGGCTCCTCAGAGGCAGCTGTCAGGAGGGACTCTTCTCCAATCCCCTCCCCTCGAAGAAAGCACTTATACACAGCAATGCCAATTTGCCATTTCTGCAGAGAGACCTAACGCCAGGCCAGGGGAGTTGATCTGGAGGAGAGGGAAGAAGCTCAGTTTGAGTTCCTCGGCTTCCCCCCTCACATGCAGTGGCTACCTGTCCCATCCCTTCTGGAGTCTACCTCATCCCCATTAGTAGCTGATGGCTTTAGAGAAAAGCTCTTCTCTTCTTGCTCTCCTCCAGCACCCCGCTCCTCTCACCAACCTCATGTTTAATGATCTCCAAATCTCTATCTGATGTGCACTCACGACTGAGGTTCAGAGAGGTTAATTACACTTTAATTGCCTTTTTATCCAGGGTCATCTACATATATCATGAATTGTGACTATGAGGCTTGAGGACAGATGACTAACTCCCCTGGTCCTTGGTGCTTCCAGAGGCATTTCACTGTCTGCCCCTCTGCCAGCCTCAGATTTCAGGAACTCTCTCCTATGCTGGTCTGTGCCTTTCTGGGCTTCTTGAGGCTCGCAGAGCAATTATTGTCCTTGCCTGCTGGAGTCGCAGGAATTGGAACCTAAACTAGATACAGGGCAGGTGGGGGTAAGGTTAAGAGTTGGAACAGATTCTCTGGCTTGAACTGAAGGAAT